>NW_023416308.1:34237385-34375386 GCF_014176215.1 Rousettus aegyptiacus | reverse complement strand
TTAAGCTTTTGTTTTTTTCTATTAACCCTGAAACCAATGGTTGTAGATTCCTTGCCTAACAAAAGGAATTTAGATATGAATCCAAAATGCAGGGTTTCTAATTCTTAAATGAGGAAAGATGAAAGGTGCCTTGAATATATTTATGATTACTGGTAACTTATAATTGCCTCCTGCTGTGTTGGGGTAGGGGATGTAAATGATAAGTGGAACTAGAGAGTTAAGAAAGGAGAATGGACTTTCTTGAAGAGAAGGAAAAGGAGAAAGTCCATAATTCAGAGAAAGTTTTGAAGCGAAAATAAAAGGGTGTAAAAAGGAATTAGTTTAAAAATACTTGAAACAGAACAAAAATTATTCACACAACTAAAGTTCTAGATTTAGATCATGCATCTTAATGCATATGACAATTAAAACTAAAATAGCATTATTACAATATATTAATGAAAGTTATTTATTTTGTTATTATTATCTTATGATATCAAGTCTCAATAAGAGATTCTATTTGTGAAGGAAAGCCAATATTCTTTTTTTTTTTTTTCTTCTCTGACTGTTCTTGTCAGCTTCCATGAGGGATCCTCTGGACTTGAAGTCAGTGTGTACTTGTGCTGAAGCTGTTGAAGAAAGAGTGCATGGCCACTGGGTGGCCCCCATACTCTGGAGTATCCACCTATGTATATAAGCATCCTTGTAGGTTCTATACAATTTAAGTTAGGTTCGATAAACTGCACGAGCTAATAATATAACTGCTATGAGTGAATTCTGATAAGGAAAGATGAGATATTTGTGCCAGGAAGATTTATTTTAAATCTAGGCTATTGCTTCCTAATTTGGTGACTTTGCTGTGTTTCAGTTCACTTAACCCTCTAAAATAGGCATGGTATTACATTCTAAGAATTCTTGGATAGATTAAATGGAATAAGGCAGTATGAGGTATCTAATGTGGTGTCTGTCATATTGCAGGTACTCAGCTACTGCTATTAACTCCCATACTCTGGGCAAGAGTAAAAATGCTCTTATAATGTACTGACTTAATACTAACAGGAGCATGGATAATGCTAAATAATTCCTACTTTAGGGGGAGTGTTTAGAAAATACTCCTGGGCACCCATGGTGGCCTCCTCTGAATTATGTTAAAGTACAACAATAAAACATGTGATGGAGAAGATTGGGAACTGTGCTTAAGTTTCTGCCTCATTCCTTACACCCTATCTGCGAGCTCCCACCCCTCTAAACCATTCAAAACACAGTAAAATAGCATTCATGCTAATTCATGATATTAGTGATATGTAATGAGATATTTCTGTTGGTTCCAAGGTAGTATAAACATTATTTTCTATAAGATAAAACTGAAATAAAAGATTTATGAGAAATAGCTAATGAAAATAACACCATTTCAGACTGCAACTTTATTTACCATGTTTAAAAAACAATTTTGTCCTTATAAGTTAAAATATTATTTTTTTAATCTTAAACATTCAAGCTCCTTACTATTTCAAGACCCACAACCAGGCAGATTTGTAGGTATCACAGACACACATGGAACTGAGAATAATTCAAATAGTATTTTAGGGTTGCATCCCAAAATACAAATGAATACAGCTTTCTTAGAAGATTCAATTCAAATTCAAATATTTGTCTAGGAAAGAGGTGACACAGCATATTAAAAAAACTTGCATCAGAGGTCTAAAGACCCATGTTCAGGTTCTGATTTTTGATGTTGTGACTATGGGCAAGTAACTTAAAATACCTGAACCTTAGCTTCTCATATTTAAAGAAGCAGAAAGTATTCTTGCATCAGTAGCCTCAACCTTAACTAATGAGTTAAAATTTAGTATTGCAATTGGGATACTTATGAGAAGTGAAACAGGACATTACTAATAATTATGACAGAACAATAAAAATAAAATAAGAATGTTTCTGCTAAGCCTCTGAATAATTTCCTGATATTATGCCCTTCATTTGTGGCAACATACAAATCTGTATTTTGACATGCACCACTATAATTTTACTCCTTGAAAATGTTGACTGTTCTATAATTGTGCTTGGTATATAGTGGGTACCCACCAAATGTTTGTTTTTGCTTAATCGAGATAACCTTACCTCACAGAATTGTTGTAAAAATTAAATATAAAATATTTTGATACATAATAATGTGCTGTATAATAGTTAATTATTATATTTGCTATAGAAAGTCTCATGCTAAAGAATTTGGGAATTAGTTACCTGTCTTAAGCCTGAATGAGGAAAGAAACGGTATAGCAAGAATAAAATAGTACTAAAGACCAAATCCTGAGAATACATTTTAGGAAAAGGAGAAGTAAAAGAAGCCATGTAAGAAGAAATGTACACATTTCACAATCTATTTGGGAGAGAACCAGGAGAATGTCCTTTACATATCTTTTTACATATCTTTGCATCATACAGATGATTATTTTCTCTATGCCATAGAAATATATTTCTACCATGCCAGGGAATATATCCAACTAATTTTTTTTTTTATTCTAAGCAACTGTGGAGTGCTTGGAACATGACAGAGGCTAAATTAATGATTAATGAACAAAAAGGAATGAATGAATGCATTCCTACATGCTGTTAGATAGAGCGAATGGAGAAAAGGGCTCTACAGTCACTCAGTGCACATGGTGAGACAGAATACCTTAGTTGTAATTACTTTCAACAATCCTTGCTACACAAGACTCCAGAGTGAGGTTAAAAGTAAAAATTGAGAAAGCTGAGGAGATACTTTGAGCACCTACATGGGAAAAAGGGTCATAACTGGCTCAGATAAGAAAAACAAAAAACTTTCTCCTCTTTTCATTTTCAATTTCTTCTATAGATTTATGGGTTCCCCATTTCAAATGTCTCTCTGTTCTAAGTGCCATGAAATTGGACTTGGATTCTCTAACTGCAGACCCTAAATGGTCTTTTTTTAATTCAGAATCACAGAGAGAGAGGATGCTATATGTCCAATGGCTGCCCTCTTATCTAAAGTGATTTCCTCAGAGTTAGCAGAAGTAAAAAGATCTCTTTCCTTTGTGGATTTAAAATGCTCTCACGGTCCCTCTGCAGCTTCATCTATAATATATCCCAAGACTCAGGAGACTTCTGGGCATAGGGAACGATTAAGTGCTGTATGTTGAAAAAATTTAGGAGTGAGAAAATAGCACACAGAGATCAACACAATCTTTAAAATAATTGTGTTTGCAGCCATGCCACCCTGAACAAGCCCGATCCCATCTGATCTCGGAAGCTAAGCAGGGTTGGGCCTGGTTAGTACTTGGATGGGAAACCACCTAGGAAGACCAGGTGCTGTAGGCATAAAAAATAATAATAAAAAATAAGAGATTGTAAGTTGGCAAAACCCTTGCAATCTGTGAGGTCAACCAAGGGTTGCCTCTCCTAAAAAAATAAGTAAATAATAAACAAACAAACAAACAAATAAATTGGGACTCCAGCTTGTAGATCCTCCCTTGGTCACTCTATTTTTCAGTTCTAGGTCAAGATCCTATGGTACTCTTCTATCCTCCACAGATCTCCAGGATTTGGCCTGCTTCTATGTCATTAATTCCACGCCCCCAGCTTCTACCTATTCCCTTACCTCTTAAGGTTGTGCAAGAAATTGTAACATAATGAAAAGAGCACATACCTCGAAGCCAGAAGATTCTGGTGAAGAATAAGTCTGGTTTTCATTAATAATAAGTTCTTGAGTAGGAAAATTGTTCCCTTTGAACCTCGATATCGTCATTCGTGAGGAGAAAAAAAATAGCGTAGACGACAGAGGCTCTGTTCCTTCCTCTTGCAACCAAATCAAAGTTGTGACAGAAATAAGTAGCAAACAATAAGGAAATTCACCTGGGATCTAGATGAACAAGGCCTACAACTAGGGAGAGAAATAAGAAATCACCCTACAACAGGAGAAAGTAGGACGAAGCGAGGATGCGAGGCTGCCTGGTCCCCAGCAGTTGAGTGGAACAGAGGCTGTGGCACCCACAGCTGGCAGCTGCAGACTCCTCTTAAAGGGGCAGTGTCAGTGAGTGGACTTTCACGGTAACAGATCTGCTTGCTCTGAGCACCAGTGCCAGGTCAGCTGCTCATGGGGCACCAAGGACTTACAGGGGGACACTGAGTTGTGGGAGTGAGGGCTGGAGTGGAGGCTCGCTCTGCATAGAAGTATTGGCAGTAACCCTTTTTCCTCTGTTGAGCCATCTCCCACCCCCCAGTGTAAAGACCCAGCGCTGCCATAGCTGAGACATCATCAAACTGAATAATGAAGTTTGCTTTGCCCAGAGGATTCCCTGAAACTTCATATCCCTCAACTCGCGGCCCCACCTAAGTCATATCCTGTTGTATCCTCAGCGAGTCTGGTGCTCTTTGCTGAGCAGCTCCAAGACCCACATTGGTGGCAGCTGACCTTGGTTTCTGGTGTGGCTTCTTGAGGCAACTATAAGCACAACATCTGTGGATTGCTTGCTGAATCTTAACAGGTGGCCCCAGAGTGGCACAGGCTGGGGCTAAACTTGGCCTGAAGCTGAACCCCTCTCAAGACTATGCCATTGGACATCTACTTCACAAAGCCACACTAATAAGACCGGGAGACTTAAAAGCTTTGCTAGTATATAAATAGACACAGAAAGACATCCAAAATGGAAAGATAAAGAAGCAGAAGTCATATGAGAGAACAGAACAGAGATCCAGAAATAATGGACTCAAGCAATCTAACAGATGCAGAGTTCAAAACACTAGTTATAAAGATGCTCAATGAACTTAGGGAAGGTGTAGATGAATTTAGTGAGAACTTTAACAAAGAGATAAAAACATAAAAATGGATATGAAAATTAGAAAAGGGAACCAATCAGAAATGCAGGACACATTATCTGAGATGAAAAGTGTATTAAATGCAATAAACAGTGAATAAAATAAGAGGTTCGAATGACCTACATAGAGGATGGGGAAGCCAAGGACACTCAATCAGCATGGAAAGAAAAAAGAAGCCAAGACTATAATAATTTAAGGAGCCTATTGGACATTATTCAATGTAAAAATATCCATGTCATAGGGGTACTTGAAGGAAAACAAGATGTTGAAAAGCTTTTGAAGAAATAATGAAGGAAAACTCCCTTCACCTGGTAAAGGAAATAGACATACAACCCCAGCAAGCTCAGAGACTCCCAAGAGAGAGGAACACAAAGACACATCACAATTAAAATGCTGAAGGTTAAATACAAATAGAGAAATTTAAAAGCAGGAAGAGAAATGCAAGTAATTATCTACAAGAGAGCACCCTTAAGACTAGCAGCTGATTTCTCAAAAAAAAAAAACTATGTAGGACAGAAGGGCTCGACACAAAATATTCGAAGTGATGAAAACTCAAGATCAACAACCAAGAATTCTTTATCTAGCGAGGCTATCATTTAGAGTTGAAGGACAGTTAAAGAGCTTCCCAGACAAAAGGAAGCTAAGGGAATTTATCAACACCAAGTCAGTATTACAGGAAATGTTGGAGGGACCTCTTTAAGAAGAAAAAACGGGATTAAAGAATGTTAATAAGTACATTCCTATCAACAAATACCTCAAATAGAAAAGTGTCAACCAAAAGACAGAATGGCTGAATGGATAAGAAAACAACATCCCTACATATGCTGTCTACAACAGACTGACTTCAGATTAAAAGACAGAAACAGACTAAAAAGGAGATAGAAAAAGGTATTGCCCTGATGGACCTAGAAGGTATTGAGCTGAATGAAATAGGTCAGATAAAAACAAATAGCACATGATTTCACATACATGTGGAATCTAAAGAACAAAATAAACAAAAACAACAAAAGTGGAAATAAACTCATAGATATAGAAAATATGTAAGGGGAGAGTGAGGTACTAGATTCAATGGGGTGATCACTGTGAGTTATGTGGATCTCTGATTACTAAGCTATACAACTGAAACTAGGATATTATTATATATCAACTATAATTGAAAAAAAAACCCTCATTGAATTGTACAATGTAAATATAAGCAACTCATTGTCTATTTCAATAAACTTGAAATTTTTTTTTTAAATATTGTCATTTATAAAATGGAGTTATAATAGTATTTCACAGAGTGATCATGAGGATTAAATGAGATAATGCTTATACATTTTCTATAACATACTATGTGCTCCTATGATTTTTTTAAAAATTAAGTTCCCAGGATAGTTAGAACAAAAATGGAGTCTTTCCTCATGTCCCAACCTTCATAATGTTAATAATTTTAGCAGCTTGGCTAAAGTGACTCCATTTTATTTATTCCCTATTCTCACTCTTTCCTCGGTGATGACAGCCATTGTTCCTGTCTGAAATTAAAGCTGTTTGCCTTACCATGAAAAATACTTTGCACTGATTTCTAATAAGAACTCAGTACATAGTAGGTAGATACTTTTGTTCAGTCCATCTTATCTATTATCCATTCACTTATGGTAAGTTTCTTTTTCTTTATTATTATTATAATTATTATCATCATTATCATTATTAATTATTTTTAATTAATTTATTTTTTATGGTGACAGTGGTTAACGAAATTCAATAAGTTTCAGCAGTACACTTTAACAGTAAGGCATATATATATTTACACTGTGTGTTCACCTTCTATAATTAGATTTCTTTCTGTCACCACATATTTGATCCCCCTTACCCCATCTACCTCCCCCCTTCCCCCACCCCTCACCCTTTGGGAATCATTATATGATAAGTTTCTGTTGGGATCAGTTTTCATGTAATCGATCCAAACATAAAATTTGAAAGTTACCAGTGATTGCGTGAAAATGACTGCTATTATTTGTAATTGCTATTACCAGTAGGTCAAGTAAAGAAAATGCTTATAAGACTTGTGTACATTTCTGGCATTTGTTACTTTTGATATTTCTCCTACAATATCTACAGTGGATAGCAATCACAAAGCATAAGAGTATATACACTATCATCATTTAAATGCATTTATCCATTAATCAAATAATTTAATGCATTTGAGTATTTACTTAAAGGTTTATAAGTTTGAAAATACATAAAGGGAAAAAGGATGACAAGAACAATAGGAAATCTTAGACAAATTGTTATGGAAATCTCAGGGGAGAAACAATAAACATAACCTAAGACTTAAATGAAACTCCGTGATGATAAAGAGAATAAGAGAATAATAGCATCATACTAGAGGATAAGCAAAACAGCTTACTGAAAGCCTATTCCAAACCAGTGCTAAATAGTCTATGTGGTAACACAAATAGCTCTTATTTCAGGTAGGGAAATGATTCCTGGAAGAATAGGATGTAAATAAGCAGCATTTTACAATTAACATACACTGGCATAATTTAGGGTATATGTGTGACATTGGTAGGTGCTGAAATGAGTTGAATACTGTTCTCATAGTCCACAGATCTTTTTCCATTTTATGTAAATATGCTTTTCATATTAAAAAAAAGATAGTTTCCTTAAAAGTTTACTTTTTATTGATCATAATCAAGTATTAGGTAGGATACGGGTTGTGTGAAGAATACTTAGCAATATTAAGTCTCAAGCACAGATTTTTGGGTGGAGATACCAAATTTAAAATAGCCTCTATTCATTCTCCTTTATACTATGTGTTTTATTTTCTTTAAGCACTTTCAGTACTGGATATTTTCTTTTTTATTTATTTGTTTATTAAAAATTTCTTTCCCTTGCAATGTAAATTCCAGGTGAGTAAATCTTTTGGTGTCTTATCATTGCCATAATGCAATGTCTAGAATAATAGTAGCCTTGCATATAGCAGAACCCCAATAAATAGATTCTAACTAAAAGAATGAATTATGTGTTTATCTTTCAAAAGTTTGATAGTTTGCTTAATTAGTTATGTAAAAAAGTGAAATTATTCATTGTATATAAACAAAATATGAAGAAACATAAATAAAATGCATTCATATTTTTAATAGCTATAAAATTTTGTTTAATTGTATATATAGTGCCAGGTTCAGAGACTTTTCATATAATTGCCCTTCCAATAACCAGCATCATGCATTTCCTAATTCAATTCTTTCCAACCAAGCCTGCCATGTCTGGTCTGTGGCAGACTTCTAATTCTAACCTCTTTAGTCCAGGTGGGTCAAATGATGAACTCTGTCCACTTTTCCAACTTCTCTCTGTTGTCCAGATACTTCAGCTAACAGAAAAAAGTTGCAACCACAAGAAACAATACCAGACATGATTTCTACCAAGATAAAAAGTTTATTCCATCTTACAATTAGTTTGATATATGTAAAAAACATGATCTTAGGGCCTAATACTGATAAAATAGAATTTGTTTTTAAATTGTGCTTTTTATGTATGAATACGTGCGCATCTGTGTGTGGGTGTGATGATTATATATATGTATGTGTGTGTATATATATGTGTATGTATATATGCGTGTATATATTTATGTATGTGTGTGTGTGTGTATATATATATATATATATATATATATATATAGCCACATCTATTAATAGCCATCGGATTTTTAAAAACAACCCAGAGAGGTAGTCATTATATCTATTTTAGAGATAAGGAAACAGGTTCAAAGAGAGTAAATGTGCCACAATAAACACTTTGCAGAGACCAAAATCAAGCCGAGTCTTCAATACATGTATTCTTTCCCCTATGCAGATTCTCAACGGCAATATAACTGTTTCTTTAAGCCTCAGATTTGATAGGTCTTTTTTAAATAGAAAAGATGTAGAGAACTTCATCACTTCTAGCGTCCCTTAGCCAGTAAATTAACACAGATATTCTGTTACTAACATGTTACTCTCCAAAACTTGACTTAAGATCCTGATGAAAACCCTATAAATGACCCATGACGGGAAGATTTCGGCCCTGTGCGCATTGCCCTGGCTCCTAATCGCCCCCTCTCCCTCCTCCCATGATGTGGGGAGGATACAATCTTGGGACAAATGACTCAATTTAGAATTGAAAAGTCACTAATATAAAGTTCATAAAGTTCAGGGCCTAGCCCACAGTATTAGCAGGGCCTAACACACAGTAAGCCTTTGGTAATTAAGTCTATTACAGAAATAGGTAGTTTTTGATATCATTGTTGATGTTACTATTACGGCATTTTCACTTAAAAAACCCCCCCCAAACCCTCTTTAATTCAGAGAAAAGAGAATATTAGAATATTTACTTAGGAATTTCCCATCGATCTTTTACTCATGTTGTTGCTACCTTATAACTGGTCCCTAGAAGGGGGCGGGTCTTCCTGGTAATTTTGACTGCAGTTGCTTTCTCCTGGCAGTGACTCAGAGGCTCCGTACTGCAGGAGGAGGTAGGTGACCGACCACGCTGCTCGCGCGTTGGGGCTGGATCTCACCTTTCTTCATCTCTAAATATGTTGGGGCTTTTGTTTTGTTTTGTTTTGTTTCTACTGCAAGGCAAAAAGGTGATGAATTTTGTCATGGCGTATGATCCCGGGGTTTCTGCAGGTTTGGCAGGTTAGGGGAATTTTGTGGGGCCTGGAAGGGGGATTTAGCCATCTCCTAGTAATCTCACAGCTCCTCTTCCTACTTCCCTTCTCTTTTACTTTCCTTCTCCCCCGACCCTTTCTCTTGTCTGTCTCTCTTTCCCTCCCCCTCCTCTCCTCCTCTTTCCCTTCTTTTGCATATGGGCAATTGGTATTTCCTCAATTTTGTGTAATTTCGTGCTGTGGAAATGGAACTTAAGCCTCCCTCCCCACCCCCAACCCAAATCGGATTGCACCCCCTAAGTCCTATGCAGAACTTCAACGGACTGACTCCGATCCCTTTTGTTAATACTTGGACGCTGAAAATCTAGGACTGAAAAACTAAAGATGAAATCACTCTCCGTTTCTATTCAAGTCCCACTCAGTACCCACCTCGCCTCCGTGGGCTGATTGCGGGTTCTCCACTTCTCCCCTGTAAAAGGCTGCGGGGTGCGGCTGCTACGCCATCCCGCGCTGGCGGGCTCCTCTCTCTCCGTGCGCGGGAGGGAACCGAACAAGGCCAGACTCCTAGGACGTGTGGGTCCAGAAACGTGCAGATCCTGGCTCCATGAGCCGCCCTCTGTTCTCCCAGCTGCGTCAGATTCAAGGCCTTGATCTTGGTCAGCCATTGGGGCCAGTCTGCATACCTGTTGCTAGGTGCATTTCTGAAATGCATCCTGAAGAAGGGAGAACTTATTTTGACCCAGTATAATTTGTACTGGGGAGGGTGGAGAAGAGGGTGCAGAAGAGCAAATTTCCCTCAGCGAGGGATTTGTTCTGGGGTTAGAATCCGGAAAGAAGCCTGTTTCTTTCCAGGAAACACTCACCCTCTGCTTCTGCCTCTTCACCTAAAAGCCAACCTTGGTGAGTACTGCGAAACTTACAGATTTGGTTCCCTGACAGTTTCTTCAACTATTGCACGTCTTTGTCCCTTGTTCTTCTCTTGCTTTAAGCTCCCTGCTGCCCTTCCCCAGCCCCAACCTGTTTTACCAGAGAACTTAGGCCATCAAGTGTCTGTGTGGAAACCGTTTTCCTGAGCAGCCACTCCTCTCCCCACAGCCATGATTACCCTCTGTGTTTTTACTTGATGTGAGCCATTTTGCCACAGTCAGTATTTATCCATTTCCTCAAAAGGAAAACAGACACGGAACAAAAAGCCTGATTTATTGGTGCTGATTTGTTGGGGAGGGGCATGGTGTATAAGAAATACCAAGTTATCAGATAGGTGAGCAAACATGGCCATTGCTCTGGGTTGGGGTGGCCTGTGATGTTTTATATGGTGATTGGGAGGGCCTATAAATAGTCCTGACAAAGCCTCAGAATCCTTGAGGGGGGAGCTGTTCTCAGAAGGAAAATTGCCTTTCTCAAGGACGTACATGTTTTTCGTGCAGGTTCCTGAGTGGTGGTTGGGGTTCCCAGTAAATTCTTTGCCTCTGGGAGTCTGGATAAGCACATTAGCTTAATTTTTCTTTAGCTTTCTTTGTGCACCAAGAAATTCCGTTTTAGCTCCTTAAAGTGTATTTTTAGTAAAAATTCCCCTTATTGGTGCTAGAAATTGTAGCTCAGGTCACTCTTTGACAGAACAAGGAGAGGCAGGCTCACAGATGACTCAGTTCAAAATGGATGGAGTGCAGCTTCCAGTGGTATTAGGGCCAATGACTAGGACCAGGCTCATCCATTGATTATCTGGATAAAAGAATCATGATGTAAATCATAATCTAGGTACATAAGTGTATCCCTTTGTTGCAACACCACATGAAATGGTTGTCTAAGATAATAAAATTCGGAAGATATGTTTAGGATGGCCTGATTTAAAATAGAAGACATGTTACATATATGACATATGAATATCTTGGACAGAGAAAACAAACAGTGGTTTCAGTCATGAGCCCCAAAAGAAAAGTCACAAGGTAAGTGATCTAAGTTGCAGGGTCTGTTTTGGATCAGGTAGCTTCTTATGTGCAGATCTCTGAAGAGCGTGATCCAAAATATCAGCCAAGCTCTCTTTAACAACAGTTAACAACAATATCAAGAACAACACAAGTGTCTGTCATCATCGAATAAATGCTTTCCATAGGCCAGGCATCATTCCAGGGAATTAATAAATGTATTATGAATTCAGGTATACATATATGATGTATAGGTATGGTTTTCATTTTAGAAAGAATACTGAGGTTCAGAGGGGTTAAGTTAATTATACTTATTGACTATACCTAAGGAGTGGTATATTAAATTCACTTTTGAAGAAGTGGAGCTCGTGTTTGAACCAGCCTTAGGGTGTTTCAGAGATTTCCTGTTCAGTAGCTACTTAGTGATTCTTACAGCTTCCCTAGCTAGGTCTGGCATTTAGAAGGAGCCTAACTATTGGCACCTTTGTCTCATTCTTTTCAGCTTCTTTCTCCTTCCTAGCTCCATCATTAACCTTCTTAATATATTTATGTGCTTCTCTCTGGCATTACATATATATAGATATATGTACACACACATACACATACATATATATATGTACACACATATGTATACTATATATAATGTATGTGATATGAATATATACATAATATATAATATAAATATAATATGTATATATATAATATGTATACATATTATATAATGTATATATATACATAATATTATATATGTATAGATACATATATGTGTGTAGAAAAAAATATATATATAATGCCAGAGAGAAGCACATGAAATACTGGTATTTGAATAACTAATGCCAAACATGTCACTCTGTTTATGTGTCTATTCCACAGTAGTTCTGTGTCGCCATAGTGTGCCTTATGGTCTACTAACCCACCAAGAGGAGCCAGGTAAGCCTGATTTGTGATTCTCACCCGCCGTTGTATCTTTGGCACCTAGCACAACGCCTGGCCTGCAGGAAGCATTCTACTAGTTAATCTCAAACTCTGATCTGTCTGCAGTGCCACTGAAGAGCAGCTCTGTGATCTTGTCCATTTGTGAGTATGTGGCTGGCGTGTCTGTTATCTTAAACTATGAAAATAAAGAGAAAGTTCCTTTAGAGGTCTTCTTTGTATTTCCCATGGATGAAGACTCAGCTGTCTATGACTTTGAAGCCATGATAGATGGGAAAAAAATGGCAGAATAAGGACAAGATGAAGGTACTAGGGATGAGTACCTTGTCTCCTTTTTTCTCCCCCTTTAGGATCTCTAGAAAATGCAACTTTACAAAAATAGGCTGATGTTGAAAGCTTTTTCTCCACTCCCGTCTAGCCACTATTTTTCTAAAAGTATTTGGAGAGAAAAATCAAAAATCAATCAGACATTCAAAGTATAGCTGTGAACTTGGGAAGAACAATCACAGTCCCTCCTTACCAGTCATTGTTTTCTGTGTCACTTGTTTTTTCATCAACCATGTCACCTTTGATATCACCTTTCTTTCCCTCTTCTCCCTAGGCCCACACCAACTACGAGAACGCCATCAGCCAGGGGCAACAAGCCTTCCTGTTGGAGGAGTATAAATGCTCCAGGGACATCTACTGTAATGTGGGGAACCTCCACCCTGGCTCAAAGGCAGCACTCACCCTGAAGTATGTACAGGAGCTGCCCCTGGAAGTAGATGAGGCTTTGTATTATGTGCTTCCAGCCGTCCTGAATTTTTGGTATCAGCTCTCTGGTGAGTATCTGCTCTTTTTTGAGTACTGGTGGTGGGGGACACAGTTGGGGAAATCTACTCAAGGTATTCGGGGTGCTAAAAAGTATGGGAAGAGAAAATACAACTCAGGCAACATTTTGTAGGATGGCCCAAGGATGGTTGACTGCTATCATCCCTTTGGAGGACTAGCCCTAAACACTGATGGTTGCCACCATCAGTTCCCAGCATAGCAACTGTCCCTTGAGTCCCATTGAATACCTTGGAGATGATAAGATGGCTGCTCTGGTAATCAATAACAGAACCCTTTTATTGCCAGCACCCCTCTTCTTGGATCCTGATCTTGTTCTTCACTCAGTCTTCCATAAATGTTCCATACTTTTACCTATTAACCTAGAGGGAGTCACACTCTGCTCCTTTTTTATCCCCATGCAATCACCAGAGCCTCCTCTCCATTCTCACCTCTGCCCCTGATTATTATGCCCACTCGTGGAAGAAGCTTCAGCCCTCAGCTCTGACCTCAGCCCCAAGCAGTCAGCAGCAATAGTGCTAACATGTCTTCTTTGCCTGTTTCTAACTCAGATTTCCTTGGCTGATAGACACAGATTTGATCACAATGTGGAATTCTTGATTTACTACAGTGAGGTGCATACCCCCAATGTGGAGATGGGAAAACCTACAAAAGACACTGGTATTTTCTTTCTCTCTTTGTACTTATCTCCTAAGGGGTAGCTCCTGTCTTGCAGTTACCCTTAAATTACTGTCACTTTTCTTTCTTTATATCCAGTAGTGGTTGAGAAACGGAAATAGCTTACACTATGGCATGCAAAAATGGTTCAGGTCAAGAAATATCATGTTACTATATGTATTACATGCAAATTTAAGTGGATTAGTAGATAACTGGACAAAAGATATGAACAAATAATTCATAAGATGAAACACAGCTAATTTACAAACATATGTGACAAATCAGTCTCTGTGAGAGCAAATAAAAATAAAATAAAAATAATGATGTGACATTTTCACTTTTCAAATGATCAGTTTTCTAAATCTGATAATGCCTCATGAATTTGGCACTCTCATAGATTGCTCGAAGCAAAATAATTTAGTATCAAACTTTTGAGAAGAAATTGTGGTCATATGTGTCAAATGTTCATTTTGGTAATTCCAATTTTGACAATCTTATCTAAGGAAATAAATCTAAATATAGTTAAAATTATGCACTGATGTCCTCTGCCATTTTAGCAATATCAAAGATTAATAAGCAATCAAAATGTCTTAACAGTAGCTAAATTATCTATGCTAGGTATTCTTGATTAGTTATCATATAGCTACTGAATGATGTACATTGACAGATTAAAATAATATGGAAAAAAGGTCTTCCAAAGAATGTTAAGTAAAAGAAAAGTAGATTATAAAGACAGATTATTATAAGAAAATAACCTATACATTAAGAAAAAAACATTTAAAACCACAGGAAATATACAAGTAGTAATTGTGATTAGATTAAGACTAACTTTACTATTTTATCTTTTAGTTTACTAAATAACTTTTTTTGATTGATTTTTCACATCGGCATGTAATCTCACTTGGAGTTCTTTTTTTTTTTTTTTTTTTGTCTTTTTTATAACTAATTATATAGTTCTATTGCTCTAAGTATTTTCACCTCTGTGTAACCATCACAACCATTCATCTCTAGAGCTTTTTTATCTTACTCTTGCTTCTTAATTTTTAAGACCAAGTTTAGTTTCTTAGTAAGTTTAATTTTTTAGATCTCTTTAATTTCTCTTATTTTCTAAATTTTCCTTAATATGTGTGAACTTTCCCTTGTAATTATAACTGGTGTAATCCATGTCAGTCTGTTTCTCTCTTGGAGCCTTCCTGGGCTGCTGTGTCCCTTGATTACAGGGACTGTGACACATAACTGAAGAGAAACTGTCACTTCTGAAGCATATGCCACATTGGTGGAATGGAAGCATCCTTGTGAATATCCTGGATTAGGCTCTTATTTCACCATATCCTGGATTAGGCTCTTATTTCTCTAACTGCAACTACTATAAAGAGAGTTCCCTGTAGCTGGTCTTCAGTAGGCCATCTTTCTCTTTCATTGTTAATGTTTGGCCAGGATAGCATCATACTCAAGGTCACGAATTGGAACTTTTTAGTTTGCCCCTACTTGTTCAACCATTTTTTTCCCCTCAGGGCAAACTGCCCATGCTAAATCTATGAGAGAGAGTCTCCCAACTTCAGCCAGGTTTGCTCTAGCCCCTCTTCCATGAAGCTCTGTGCTCTGTCTTTGTACCTTAGTTACCTGGTTCCATCCTTCCCTTTTGGTGAGTTTCCCCTTGGATGCCCATGAAATACTCCCACAACAGTGACCTGGTTTTTCATCAGGATTATTTTAATCCACCAGAGGAAGTTTTAAAATGTTGGCTTTTAAAAGGTAAGGATTGAGGTCTTAGTCCCTTTCCTTCCAAGACATTCTGCTGGCCCCTGTGCAGATTTCCTCATCTGTTCCCCAGGACCAGCTCTGCAGGCCATCGTGGACAGCGGGGAAAGCCTTTATGAGTCTCGTGAATACGCCCCAGCAGGTCCGCTCACATCTTGCTTTCCAGATCATATATTTGGTGAAGGTGACTTGCTGTTCTCATTTATACAAAGAAGTAAATGACAACTGGCAGCTTGGGTCACTAAAACCATTTAGAGTTCTGCCAGATGAAATATACCACTACATGCTGAAAAAATACAAAATGGGTTTTTTTAAAACTTAGAATGCTAGAACTTTAGGTGGTGAACACATAATGCAATATGTATATGATGTATTATTGAAGTATATACTTGAAACATATATAATTTTATCAGCCAATGTCACTCCAAAAATTTAATAAAAAATAAAATAAAACTTAGACTGTACTTACTGTTTAAGAACATGATTTGAAAATATATATATTCCTAATTTAATATAAATAATTATATAAAAACAACGTATAAATTTACAAAATTATTAAGAACTTAATTTGAGTTGAGCCCTAAGTTGAGTTTCTTAAGTGTATTATGTCACTATCCTTACAATAATCTTGAAAAGGATATTAATTACCTTGATTTTTTAGATGAGGTACCTGAAGCTAGTGAGCAGAAGAGCCAGGGCTCAAAATGGTTCATTTAAAAATGAGGGAGCAGAAACTTGTGGAGGTGAAAATAATTGGAGCCAAGCCAAAAGAATTACAGTAAATAACACATTTGTAGTGCTTACTGTATGTCTGGCATTGTTCTAAGCAGTTTAGGTGTGTCAGCTCATTTCATGCTCATGGTGACCTTTCTGACCTATCAGTACAGTGACAGTCCCACTACTCCCAGCTGTCTCTCAGGATGGAAAGGAGTCTACCCATTAAGAAAAGCTGCTCCTCTACCATCTATCCAGAGATCTGGGTTATATAAAAGTTGTTTTTGGATATATTATTTCTTAAGCCTCACCCATTTTATTTGAAAGCAGTTTCATTGTTGGGGCATCCCATGGGTGAGAGAGTAAGCTGAGCCAGGTTCTGTAGTCCCACTGAATCTCAGGGCTACTGAGAATTTAAACCTGTAATCCTGGAATCACTATAAAAATAGGATATTAGAATTAGATTCTATGTCTTCTTATAGTCTCTGAACTGTGGATCTAGAGTTAATATGAACCAGCCATTCTCATTACATCTCTATCTTAATACTCACATTTCAATTCCTACATCAGTTTTCATTGTTCCTCATAACAAAATCACAGCTATGCCTTTGACAACTTGGTGGCATAGGACGGACGGCTCTCATTGTCTCCTGAAAGCTGCTGTTTGGGTGATGCTATTAGAGTTTCAACACACATCCCAGTGCTTCTCTTTCTTTGTTCTAGAGAGTATTGGTGGGTGCTTCATAATAAAAGCGGATGACTTTCCTTAGTGTGTATGACACACTTTCAGCTCTTGTAAATTGTCAACATGAGAATTGTCCATATTGAGCATCATTTTTTAAAAAGCTGTAATTAAAGATTTAAACAAGGACCCATGTGATAAATTTCTTACTGATTTGATTTGAAGAGAATGTTTGCAAATAGATTAGCTTGATTCTTCTGACAATTGGTGGAACATTTTAACTTAATGTATAGCTGCTAGAAAACTAACATCCAATTTTAGTATTTTAATTATTGCTCATATACCTGATAACCTCTACTCTTTTTCTTATCTGCTCTGCTACTGTATCTTTTATATGTTTAGAACTCACCTCAAACCCTTTGCCAGCAGATACGATATAAAGATCAAACAGGGTTTTAGATTCGGGTTTTTTCAACGTCCTATGAACTAAGGACAATTGATTCTTGGTGTCTTTAGTATGCTTTCTGGAGTTTTCTTACATCATGCAGTGCCCTTATCCTTTCCGAGTAGATTGTTTGATGGGAGATCCATTTTGAATGGTGAGTTTCTACCTGAACATCCCAAAAGCTCAGCCACTGATTACCTGTGGATAATTTGTCTTCCTTATGAACTATGCAAGGCCCCAGGAGTAAACAGGATAAATCTCAACTGCGCATAGAGGTGGCCAAGGTAAAACTAGTTCTTTTCTTTTTTTCTGTCACATCTTTGAGTAGGGATGAATCTCAGGGTTTAAAGTAGGTCCATCTGGAAATTTGGGTCTGTTTCTATCTGAGCCAAAGCTGACGTGAGCACTCTGAGGCCTGCAGTGGAATATGAGGGCCTGGAAGCATGAAAAGGGTAAAGGCCCGCACCCTCAGGAGTCAGATTGGCAGGGTCTGTGTGTCTGAGGGGACCCTCTCACCATCTCCTCATACTCTCTTCCCCCAGGAAACACTGATTTTGCTGCTGAAGAGTTTGCCTATAGGCTTTTATTTCAACGTATATGGATTTGGATCTCGCTATGAGCCATTCTTTCAGTAAGTTTCTAGAACAGCCATACAGAGTCCAAAAAGATACTCTAAAAAAAGGACTAGATGGTTAAAGAGGTTACTGTAGCATTGACTTTGGCAATGGGAATTTCATGCGAGAATGTTTACAGTGGACCCAGTACTGGGCAGTGTCGAGTAGCTGTGTCACTTGGGTGTGTTCATTTTTCTCAGTCGTAGTGTGAAGTACACTCAACGTACCATGGACAAGGCGCAGAGGAGAGTTAAGCTTATGCGGGCTGACCTAAGGGGCATGGAAATCTTGACACCACTCAGGAACATTTGCCATCCCGGGCCGTCCATCCCGGGCCTTCCATCCCGGGCCACCCTCTACAGATAAAAACTGAAACTGAGATAACAGAAAGGAACAGAGAAAATGAAATCTCTGTTCAAGAATCCATAGTCCTGAGCTTCACTGTAGGGTTGATGAAATACGAGTTGTCTATCACGTAGTAAAGAGGAAAGATAAGAGGTGTTTGATAGAATTCTCCTTAGCAGCATGCTGTGGCGCATGGATGACGGAGGTTCTCTTTTGGAGCGCCATTTAGTAGGGGGAGATGATGAAAATTCCCAGAGTTCTGAACAAACCTTGTGAGAATATGGTGCAAGTGATTGAGGACCATTCAGGATTTCGTGCCTGTCTGAAGAGGCTTCAGAGTCTCTGGAATGAAATAGTTGGGTTTTCAAGGGGAAATTCTGGTATTTTAAAAATGAACTTCATAAAGACTTGATAAATATCTTCTTTCTTCAGCTGTTTGTCTTCTTATATGGAGAAGTTACTGACACATTTAGTGTAATTAAAGAAGTTCAGATCAACTGTCTGAGGCACAGGTACAACGAAAATGTGATTTCTGGGTGACTGGCCCAAGCAGTACCATATGCGATCTAATGCCACATGCGCAATTCCAGTGTTGACATTCCTTTCAGAGGACAGAATGATTCAAGACACTTAGTTTATCCCCTAATAATTTTTTCTACATCATTTTCCCCTCTCTACTAAAAGATAAGAGTGATTTTTCTAAATAATATCAATAACATAATAAGGGATATCATTGCTCCTTATTCTCTCTAAAACATAATGGAAACAAATATTGAATAGTAAGACTTTCTTTAGTGTAAACATTTTTGTTGGAGTAAAACATATAGAAAGCTCCACAAATCATAAGCATATAGCTGAATGAATTATCAGAGTGATCATACATTGTAATCACCACACATGTCAAGAACTAGAATATTACCAGTAGCTCTCCATCTCTATCCTTTTCTATCATGTCCCAAATTTAATTACTACCCATTTTTTCCTCTCCAAAGGAAATAGCTTCTGAGTTACAACACCATGGATTATATTTGCTTGTTTTTAAATAAAAATAAATGTTATACAGTATGTTTTAATTTCTGTGTATCTCGCTTCTTTCCCTCAGCAGTATGTTGAGATTCATGCATATTTTGCATGGAACCATAGTTAGTTTTCATTGGTATATAGTATTCCTTTCCTTAGGATGATTAACAATAATTTATTGATTGATTCTACTGCTGATGGACTTTGGTTTAGCTGTTAAAAATAATGCTTTTATGAACATCCTTGCATTCTTGAACATGTACTTTTGCACACTCGTGTACCACATATATATGTATGAATACCTGTTTATTCTCACATATGTACACACAAATTTCTTTGAGTTGATGTTGTGGAATTTATGGGAATGCCAGTTTTCCAAGTTATTGTACTAATTTATTCATACCAGCATCGTATGAAGGTTCCAACTGTCCCATTCCCTATCTAAAATTTGAAATTCTTTTCTGAAATTTTAACTAGTTTTGTGGGTGTGTAGTGTTATCTCATTAAGGTTTTAATTTGTATTTTCTCAGTGACTAATGTAGTTATGCACCTTTTTATATTTATTGAGCACTTGGATGTCCTCTTTTGTGATATACATTAAAGTCTCTTCTATTTTTTTTCTATTTGTTTTTTTTTAACTGATCTATAGTTCATTTCATGATCTAGATATAAGCATTTTGTTAATTTGTCCTAGAAATGTATTTTTTTAATTCTGTAGTTTTTCTTTTCACTCTCAAAATGGTATTTTTTGATTAATAGTTCTTAATTTTAATATAGTTTAATTTTTTAGTCTTTTTCTTTACAGTTAGTGTTTTTTGTGTGTCCTGTTAAAAAGTTTTTCCCTACCCAACATCATAAAGCTATTTTACTTTGTTATTTTCTAGAAGTTGTATTATTTTGTCTTTTACAGTTAGATCTATAGTTCACCTGGAATTCATTTTTGTGCATTGTGTAAGGTAGGGGTTTGTGTGTGTGTATGGATAGGAAATCGACCCTGTAACATTTATTGAAAAGCTTTTCCTTTCCTCACTGATGAGCAGTGTCATTTTTGTCACAAATAAGCATTTACACATGTGGATTGTTTCTGGTTCCTCTCTTTCATCCCATTGGTCTATGTATCTAGGCATGTGCCAATACTACACTGCATAAATTAATGAGCTTTCTGATAAATATTACTTTCCAATAGAGTAAGTCCTCAACTTTGTTCTTTTTCAAGATTGTCTTATCTATTCCTGACACTTTGTGTTTGTATTTTAGAATTAGCTTGTCGATTTTTACCAATAAAGGAAAATTATTGAGATAGTGATTAGAATTGCATTGCTTTTATTGATCAGTTTTGGGAGAATTTAGTATTTACTCTATTGAGTATTTCAGTCTATTTGAATGGTATTTCCTTCCATTTATTTAGGTTTATCTTGATTTTTCTAAATGTATATTTCCAAAATTTTATTTCAAAAATTTAAACCTATAGAGAACTTGTAAGACTAGAGTAATAGACACACATACCTTTCATCCAGGTCCACCAGTTATTAACATTTTACCACACTTGCTTCACCTGTTATTTTTTGTCTGAAATATTTGAGAGTCAGCCACAGATATCATAACTGTTCATATGCAAATAATTATTCACTCGTCTTCTAAGAACAGAACATCCCGATAAAACCACAATATTTATTTAATGTTGAGAATAACACTATTATCTAAATACAGGCCATATTTGCCAATTTTTCTAATAATATTGTTTGTATATTTTTGTTTGGGTTTGTTCCAGGAGCAAATCCAAGAACAAGTATTTTATTTCATTATTATGTGTCTTTAGTCTTTTTTTCTCTGGGATAATTTCTCAGCATTGCATTATTTTTCATCACACTGACATTTTGAAGAGTACTAGCTAGTCATTTTCATGGAATCTCAACTTATGTTTAACTGTTGAAATTCATGTTTAGATTAATGTTAAACATTAGGAAAAAATATTAAAAGTAACTGGGCCTGGTGATAAGTTTGACCACTTAGTTAAAGGTGGTGTCTGACAGATAACATTGAAATTTTGTAAACATCCTGTTCTCAATAAACATTTGCTCAATAGCTTTAGCATTCACTGGTGATCACCCAAGTGCTATTGCTATCAGTGTTTACAAAATAGTGATTTTTAAATTCTGTCAACTTTTGTATATAAATTAGTTGTCATCATCCTGTAAAGAAGAATTTTGCACTCCACCCTCCCTCCTCCATTCCTCCCACCTTTTTGTTGTCTCAATAAGTACTTTTAAATTCTTTCACTACTTTTCAATTTTTTTTTAGATTCATTACTCTCATTCCTTTTTTTAAATTAAAAATTATTGGAGTGACATTGATCAACTAAATCCAATAAGTTTTAAGAGTACAATTAAATAATATGTCATTCATATATTGCATTGTGTGTTCACCACCCATAGTTATATTTTCTTCTGTCACCAATTATTTGACTCCTTTTACTCCTATCTACCTCTCCCTCCCCTCTGGTGACCACTAATCCACTGTCTATGTTCGTGAGTCTCTTTGTCATGTTTGTTTGTTGCTTTTAGATTTATATCCCCATTATGGGTGACATAATGTGGTTTTAAGCTTTTATGACTTATTTCACTTAGCATGATTATCACAAGATAATCATGTTGTCACAAATGGCAGTATTTCATCTTTTTTTTTTATAGCTGAGGAATATTCCATAGTAAAGTTCTAGATGTAGCCAGTGGGAGCCCCTTTTAACATGCTCTTATGTCTTTTTCACATGTCTCTTTAGTTTATGAATGTTTCTTTTCTTTCTTAAAAAAATGTTTCAGACTCACCTGTACTTTCCTGTACATGTAACCAGCTATTTTTATAAGAACCCTTGTTTCTTTTAGTGAAAATGAGTAGAAGAAGTCAGTATTTGAGTGTTAGGTATAATTTTGCTACTGGCCTGTTATTTAGGCATGTTCAGCAGACAGAACAGGCAAATGATTAAGAAAAACACAATTTTTACTGATACCCATACTTCCAAGGTAACAACATAAGAACCTTTCTCTTTTTTCTCGTCTCTATTTATGTCTTTTTTCCTCCATGGTAAGAAACCCGGTTTCCCACACAATTAGTAAATTTATTCCTTTTCTTAATCAAACAATACAGATAAAATTTCTCTGCAATGTTTTATAATTCCCTGTGTAGAGGTCTCAAGAATTTTTTATTAGATTTTTTATTAGGTGTTTGGTGCTATTTTAAATAATATTTTTAAATATTTTATTTACTGGATATTTATTTCTATATGGAAATTGATTATGATAGCTTTATAAATTTACATCGACCTTGTATTCAGTGACCTTGCCTGATGTAGATATTAATTCTAATAGTTATATTAGTGAATTCTTTTAGATTTTCTGTGGATAATCATGTCTGAAAATAATGCTAGTTTTTCCTTTCCAAACCTTGTATTTTTATTTTTCACTCATTCTGTATTGCCCCAGAAAGGACCTACAGTACAGAAAGGCTCACAGCTAATATCCTTATCTTATTTTAGACTTCAGAGGGAACATGTTTAACATTATATCAATAGTGTGATTGTTTACTATAGATCTTTTTGTAGATATCCTGTGTCAGACTAAGGAATTTTCCTTGTAGTTCTGTTTTCAGAGTTCTTTTTTCTTAAAAAAAGAATGAGGTCTTTTGAGCCACATCTCTCTTGCTCAGGCCTGCTTCCATGTCTGGAAGTAGACTTTCCCTTCTAATAAAACTTTTCTTTTCTACTGTAAAAAAATATGAATGGTTGTTAAATTTTATCAAATGCATTTTATATATCTGTTGAGATGAGTGTGTGATTTTATCCTTCATTCTTTTAATGTATGAATTATAATAACTATTGTTAAATGTTAGACCAACCTTGCATTTCTGAAAAACTCAAATTAGCTGTGATCTCTTAACCTGCAATCATTTATTCATATATTTTTTGATTCAGTTGGCTCATAATTGTTTAGAATTTTTAAATCTATTTTCACGGAAAATATTGACATGTTTTTTTTCTTAAAACATTTATGTTGAGTTTTGATATCAGTTTTATACTAACATCATAAAATAAACTGAAAAGAGTTGCCTTTTTTTCTATCATCTGAAAGATTTTTCTTTTAGAATAAAATGTGTTTGCTCTCAGTTGCCAGGAGACTTTTCTGTGGGTTTTGAAATCTCTTTAATTCAAATAGAACTATTTATATTTTTCTATATTCTCTATTATTATTGAAGTTTGTATATTTTATCTACATTTTCAAATTTTTTTGGCATGACATTGTCTCTGATGTTGCCATATGATGTTATTACATTTTGTAAAATTGATCATAGTATTCCCTCTTCATTCCTGATGTTGATTATTTGTGCCTTCTCTATTTTTTTCCCTTACCCTAAATGTTTGTCAATTTAAATAATCCTTTCAAAACACCAGCACTGGAGTTTATGGATCCTTTCTATTGTATAATTGTTTTCTGTATTAATAATGTTTGCTCCTATCTTTATTATTTTCTTTCCTTTAAATTTTTTGGGTTTATTGGCTGTTTTTATTTTAACATCTAGAAATGGAGGCTCAGGTAGTTGATTTTTAGACTTTTTCTTTTCCAATATATATTTAGAACTACAAATTTAAGTATATCTAGAGCTGAATTCTAAATTCATATGTCATTTTCCAATTTTCCATTGGCATCCACTTGAGAATATTTTCTAATTATCATTACGAATTTTTTAAAGCCTGCGTTATTCAGAGTTAGAGTGTATAGTTTCCCAATATTTGGGTGTTTTCTATTTCTTTGTTAGTTGTCAGATATTTTATGTGAAAAGTTATGGAAATTATTTGAGCCTCTAGATGATATCTTGCCTCTGAAAGGTTTTACTCTTTGCTTCAGACGAGTTGTTAGACTAGAAGCAGATGTTAGTCCAGTTAGAATCTAATGAGCTTCAGTCATTTGATAGCTGGTTTATTTCAGGTTCACCTTACTTCTAGGGTGTAGATCTATCTACAGGCCTGTATTAAAAAACCTGAGTGTCTACCAGGGCACCTTCTCTTTGGAAAGTTCAAATCTGAAACTGCTCGGTTTTTTAACCTTTCAGTCATCCATTTTGTTCTTTGGCACTTGCTTCAAGGGGTGAGGGGATAGCAGATGCCAGGCTCTACGCTCTTGAGCCTCCTTCTCCCAGCTCTTGGCCCAGAAATTATTATTATCATGGTAGCCTTTTGATGATTTCAAAGATTTTTAAAAATGTTCTCTTTTCTGATTTTCTACTTGCTTGGAACAAATTAGTCTATAATTGCTGGGGGCAGAACTCTTCTAGGGTATTTATACTTTAAGGCAGAAGTCATATATTTAAGTTCTAGTTTTCCTGCTTTGTCAATTCTTTGGAAAAATCAATGAAACTCCATAAGCCTCAGTATCCTCACTTGAAAATGGAGATTGTAATAGTATTTACCTTATAGATTTACCATGAAATTTGAAAGAGTATGCCTAAAGAAAGCATTAGGAACTGTGCTTGACACACAAAAAAGTGCTATATAAAATTTTTGCCATTATTGCAATTCTTTCTTCTTCTTCTTCTTCTTCTTCTTCTTCTTCTTCTTCTTCTTCTTCTTCTTCTTCTTCTTCTTCTTCTTCTTCTTCTTCTTCTTCTTCTTCTTCTCCTCCTCCTCCTCCTCCTCCTCCTCCTCCTCCTCCTCCTCCTCCTCTTCCTCCTCCTCCTCCAATGAAGCACTTAAGACATATAGTTAGCCATCAAAAAACATTGTTTAGCTTTAGTTTTATATACAAAAAAACCTTAAACATATACATCAAAGTCCTTTATAAGTCATAAAGAACATAGGCTGCAGTTTAAAAATTATGTTGGAAATTTAAAGGTGATAATATCAAGATGCTAATAGGTTGTGGTCTCTGGCAAGCATGGTCATAGTTAGGGCACCATAATTACAAGTCTGGTTCTTAGCCTTACAAGTTTAGAGCATTAATCCTGATGCTGATGTCACTAGGTTTGGGCGACACACAAACCCAATTTCAAAAGAGACTGGTACATAAGCCAAAATAACAGTATTAATTTACAGTGAGAACTATCCTTGTCATGCCTTCTAAAATGCTTGTGTGAGTAACATCAACACATTCTCTGTTTACAGACAGCTTTATTTGGGAAGCCAGATTGTGATTAAAAAAGCTATTTTGTGCACCTTGACTAGAACAGGGAGAGAACTGTCCAGTTAGAAGAGCCGAAGACCCACTTTTCCACCTTAAGACTGGCCTCACCAGGGCAGATGTGGTTCCAGAACAATGTTCATCTAACACTGATGATAGTGTCTATTTTTTCCTCATTCTCCTGCTTTCTGATTAATTTATTTTTTTTGGATTGGTTATTAAAATAATTGATGAGGTTGTATTTCTGTTATTTTGCTTAATTTTTTCCTACTTCTGTAATCAGTATAATAGATAATAGTTTGCCAGGGGAATCATGTAGTCAGACAGAACAGTGCTCAAATGCCATCTCTACCATTTAGTAGTATGTGATCTTGGACAGAGCTCTAAGATTCTTTGTGCCCACATTCCTTATCTGCACAATGAAGCATAAGCCTGCTCCTAAAGAGTCTTATGATGATTAAATTGCATCATTACTTTAAGGCATTTGGCTTCTGAAATACAGAATATGCTCAATAAATGGTAGCTAATATGTATTGATTTTATAATTTTACTCTTTTAGTCTATGTTTCTGACTTCTGTTTTACAATTGCAGATGCTTCTCATTTGTTATTGGAAAAGGAGCCTCCATCAGTCTAATAAAAGAGGTGGCCCAGGTATCGAGGGCATGTCAGAATATATGACAGGCAAGGAGAGGATGTAGTCCAAGGTGAGGGATGGGCCCTGTGTCCAGAAGTGGTGATCTAGAGCAAGTGTGAAGCAAGAGGCACACTGCTGCAAGGGCAGAAGCAACAACTTGCCTCCAGGATTCATTTTTTTTATATCCCCAAGGTCTTGGGCTGTATACCTAATGGGGCTCCTTTTGGCTTTATGTAAAAGGGGTCCTCTATAGTTTCTGGAGAAATGGCATCTAGCTCTAGTAATTGAAAACCCAGAGACAAAATGCTGGAAGAGGTTAGGGCTTTGCATTTACAACCAGAAAAAGAGAAACCTTAAGAATTCTGGCTGTCATAATTGACATTCTAGGTGTGTGCTTTTGGGCCTCTTTTGGTACTATATCCTATCTTCCATGCATATGACATAGAGAAAACAAGAAAGAACAATTGTAATATGTCTGATAGATTGGAATAGATGGCAAATTGATATTCCATTTGATTAGTATGTATAAGGGAAGATATCTTCCACCTCTGGTTATACTTCTAAGTTCCTCTTTTCCTGGTTGGTACCATTTCTTATCTGATCGCTACTTCTCCAGGGTCTCCTTTCCCAGACATTTCCTTCATTCACATTTACATTATTAAATCTCTCTGCTTTAGCTTCCTCATATGTGTAAAGCAAAAGTAACAATCCCATCTCCTAGTATAGTGTTACCAAATAGATGTAACATATATTGTGTTGCATAGTACCTGATGCATAATATTCAGTTAGTAGTAGTTATTGTCACCATTATTATTTTTGGTGCTTATTCTGTTCTTTTTCTTCCACTAGGCTCTTAGGGCTCTGAAACGGTCTCTGTGGCCTGTAGTAGAGGACATTTCTCGAGCTAGGATTTGCCTTCTGGTCTATCTGCTAAAATGCTTTCCCCGGAACAGACTCCTCTTTAGGAGTCAGAGGTTAATCATCTATGCCCAGCTGAATAGGATGATTCCAATGAGTTTCCATTCTTATTTGTTTCTTTAGTCAGAGTAGCTATTGCCCTAAACTCTGCTCTGGACAATTTCATTAAAGTTGGTAGGATCTCATCAAGTGATCACACTTGCCAGAACAAGCCAACCTACCCACTTCTCCATCATGCCAGGTCTCTGGGCTCCTGAACTACCTGGTGCCTAGTCAGAAATGTTCATGTTTTGGGATGGGGGCTGCCCCAATTCTGACATTTCTCTTGGTGATCTCACCCTTCCATCATTTCTATTCTTCTCTAATTTGTAGCCAGCAGAGGCAACAGGAGAAGTTTGCCTCAAGTACACACTCCAGATCAAGAGTTTTGAGAATAAAGTGACATTTTCTCTATAGCCTGCTTGATGTCAAGTAAGCATTTAGTTTTCCTTTGCTATTTCCTTCCTTTCTTCTTCCCTTCCTTCTTTCCTTTCTTCCTTCTTCCTTCCTTCCATTACTCTGTCTGTCTTGAGCATCCTTGGGTTTGGCTTCCTGCTCTTAATTTTGTACTCAAATATTTCTCTAAAATTGCTTCTCCTTTTTGAGCCACCAAGGTTTTATCTTTCCTCTTATCTGACTTATTCCTCCTTCTGCCATCCCTAACTTTTGAGGGCCCTAAGAAACTGGCACGTGAGTGCTTTTCTCTAAGTCACAGAATTTTTTTTTTTTAGTCTCATCATTTATTGCCTTGCTGCCGAGTCCTTTCTCCAGACCAAGTCTTCAGGGAGACTCCAGCGAAAGATAAAAAAGACATGTTGAAAGTCAGGACTGATTTTGAGTTATAAGCTCCCAAACAGCTTTCAGTGCTGTCAACGAGGATCTCAACCCGCTAGTTCAGAGCCCCCTGGTTGATAGGGACATCCCAAGGCCAATACCAATGAGTGCTACTGTTATAATACCACGATACCATGGAGGTGGTGAGTTTTACCTCATTCGAACTCATAAAATTAGGAGCCTTGGATGTTTGAACATATCATTTAAAGGAAACATTTATGAAAGTTCTTTTTTTCCTTTGTCCCTCCACATCTAGGATTTCTGGCTGGTGTCAAACTTTTCTGTCCTAGAAACTAGAATATATCCCATTGCAAAGAGATTTAACAGTAATAACAGGGGGAAGGGATGCGATGCAAGGAAAATTAAAACAGAAAATTAAAACATAAACACTGCCTAAATTTGAAACTGATTTATTTTATTGATAATTTGATGGTTAATGATTATACCAGTGGCTGGTGAACAACCCGGTGGTGTTAGTACATGGGTGCTGATTGCTGGGACTGTCTTAGGCATTAGCCAAACAAGCCTGATTTTAAATATAAGCAGTTTGAGGATTAGGATCAGGTGGAGAAATTCCCTGGACAGGTTTCTGTGGCTGGAGGGGAATGTATGTTTGTTCTAGAGGCAGGCTTCAAGGTGGGCCTAGATGTTTGGTTGGGCAACTGGGTAGATGATGATACCATTTATTTAATAGAGTAAATAAAAGAATGAAGGCAAATTTAGAGTATAAAATGTTAAATTATTTTTGATCATTTTGAACTTGAGATTCCTTTGGAATATCCACATGAAGACATCCAGGAGAAAGGGAGATAGATGGGTCTGAGGTTCAGAAGAGAGGTCAGGGATGAAGATATACATTTGGCAATAACTGAAGTCATGAGAATGGATGAAATTATACAGAGGGTGGGTATAAAATGAAGTGAAAAAGGCTATGACAACTATGACTAAAGGTTTCATTTGTATGTAATATATTTAATTACTAAATGAAGACAATAGTCCCTCTAAATCAATGTTGCCATTCTTTAAAAAATAAAAATAAAGGACAATGAGATTAAAACATTGAAGAATATCCAGTATCTCAAGATGGATTCCTCAAACCATAATAAAATGAATGAAATAGGAAAAACAGATACAAGTGCATATTCAAAAGAAAAGGACTATGACATAACAAAGGGAAATATCAAAGTATCAAATATTGCAGAGAAGTCAAAGTAAAACTGAATAGGGTCTATTGGGTTAATATAAAAAAAATAGTACCTGCTAATCTAATCAAGAACAATTCCATTGGCTTAGATTAGGAAAGAATCTATATTATACATTGTTAAAGAGCAAATGAGAGGTGGGAAATGAAGGGTAGCTTGTATAGACACTTCGTATAAATGTTGAAAAGGGGAAAGGATAGAGTGCTATCTATAGAAGAAATTGTAGAGTTAAGGTGGTTTTCTGCGTGTTATATCTATTTAAATTTTCAGAATGAGAGAGGTTTAAGGGTGTTGTAATACTAATAGGAAAGTACCCGTAGAGAGGGTTGACAATGTTGGGATGGGGGAACTAAGGTTAGCTAATTGAGAAGGGAGTTTGAGAGAGTGAGAGATCTAAAACTGCAGTGGTGGGGTTGGGCTTTAATAGGACAAATATTAGGACATTCTTCCCCTATTGCCAGGAAGTGAAGAAAAGGTGACAGAATTAGATTTTAGTTCACAGGCTGAGAGGCATCTTTTTGAAGTTTCTGTATGATAGTTTTTCTATAGTTTTAGTGAAAGAGATTAGCTAAAGAGTTAGCAAGATTAGCTAGCATATATGAGACTAGACTGGTTGAACAGAGAATTTGAAGGAAGGGTTTGAAATAACTCTGGAAAATTGGAGAGTGAAACACTCAGGGAGAAATAGAGCATTTGTCAAGGAGTGTTGAGGGTCCAGTTTAATTTGATACCTTGACTTTTTTAATGGCACTAAACTGCTAAAGGGAATCAGTTTACGTGATTCATTTCAGCAGTGCTCAGCAGCTTTGGTGTAAGAATGAAGACAGTGGAGTTTTGTCTTAATTTCAAGGTTGGGGTTTTACCGGATAGGCGTGATGAAAAAGGAAATTAGGGACTTGGAATCAAAGATATCAATAAAAGAGTAGTAAAGTGATGGACCAGAGACTTAGGCTAAATGGAAAGAGAGTAAAGATAGGAGGAAGTTTTTATATAGGAAAAAAACAGAGGAGACAAAGATTTAGAAGGCCAGATGAGGTCAAAGTCCAGGTAAAATAAGAATCTCTGAGTTAGAAAGCTGGAAAAAGTGGATACTGTATTTTTTAAGTAGATTTTTTCAATTTATTTGTTTTACAGGTAGAATAATTCTTCTTGATATCGACATCCAGGCTTAGAGGGAGTGGCTGAAGTAGAATGGAGGTTAGAGACATTTAATTTGAGGGAGACAAGGAGCTTTGGATTAGGGCATTGGATAGGTTATCTACTTGGGTACTTAATATCTCAAGATGATGGCAGGCCTTGCAATGAAGTGCAAGTTTTGTTTCATTTTGTTTTGTTTGTTTGTTTTTTAAATGAAGTACAAGTTTTGATCTAGTTTTTTGATACTTCCATGAATGATGGAAAGTGACAAAGAGATTGAAGATTGACAGCAGTTAGGATATGAGAAGATAATCCTGATGAGAGCAGAAGAGTAATAACAGGGAGCTAGCAATTAGGACTGAAGCGGTTGCCAAACCTATCTTTCAAATCTGTGTGCTTGGGGTGTGGTACCTTGAGAAACCACCATTTGAGAGTGGAGGAAAATAAGTTTTTTTGAAGGAAAAATTAGTTTTAAGTTAACATAGATAGTTGAAAAAAGCTTCCTATAATGAAACTAAAGATGTAAGAAAAGTCATTATCATGTATCAAGAAGACACAGTGGAAAGGGCTCAGGGTGAGGTTGTATGCAGGAGCTGGACACACAGGAGAAGAAAAATGCACACTAAAGATAGTGACTGAGGCTGACATGCAAAGGAGTGTGTGTGTCTCAAATTATCAGAGCCGTTTGCCTATGGCAGAGAGCAGAGGTGCCTCAGTGTCAATGTCTGTACTGATGTTTTTCAGCTCATACAAAGACCTCATCCTCCTACTGTCCTCTTGCAGCTTGGCCCATGAAGAACATGTACTATGCAGGCATATCATACCAGCAGAATGGTTACAATCCTCATAGGTCCACAATTAGCAAGAACCTGTACTCTCTAGATGAGCATCTTTCTAGGGACTTTTTCTCACCAATATTTGTCTGTCACATGTAGGACTAGACAAGCACCAAGCTTTTGGTGATGGAACAAAAAAGAAATGCATGTCTCTCAAAGAGACCTCTCCAGAGATGGAAAGGGCTCATTCTTCCACCAACAGGACGAACTTGGAAACTCATCATACAGGTGAGATGGGCCTCAGTTCTCTTCTTTGATCTATGGGGGCTGAAGAACTAATCTTCAATGCTCTGCCTTCTTGTAGCTTTTTCTACCTAGAGGTAATCTGTTTGAAAAGTGTCAGACAGAGGGTGAAATTTGTCCAGTTCCCATATTTGTCGGGGTTGGCCCAGCTCCAGTAGTGTACAGGTAGAATCCTGAAACCTACCTCAGTGGAGTCTGAGGTGAGCCCTGGTTAAACTAACCCCTTTGCCATCTCAGCTCACACAACTTGCCTGCAGGCTGGGGCCCTCCTCCTGCAGAATTCAGCTGCCACCCTATTTGGGCTCCTGCTGCATTGGTCATTCTTTTACAAGTTGGCTTTGAAGATAGACCTTCCTCATGCTGTCTGATGACTTTCTCTCTGTCACCAAAGGGTGTTCTTTGGTCATTGCCTTGGGTTCCAAGCAGTTGGTCTTCTCATGTACATGACAAATTGAGTCAAAGTACATTTACCACTAAGGGGTGCCTTTTCTACTAAAATAGGCTTAAAGGCAGCTCTTTCTATTCTCTTCAATTTTTGTAGCAAAAGTTTATAGTGTACAATTGTTTAAACATTTTCCTTGCCACTTACTATCTACTTATTCATTCTCCTTAGGCTGCTAATTAAAGAGAAGGCTTTGAGGTCAAAGGTGAATTTAGATCTCTGTACTCCCAATTATTGTGGGGTTTTAAGTAAATCAATTCACTTCTCAGAGCCTTAGTTCCCTTAGCTACACAGCTATTCACTTTCTAGAGTTGTCATGAGAACCTTCTTAATGTAATCCACAGAGTAGGTTCTCAGTTTGTTTTGGTTTGCAGCAGTGTCCCAATACCCAGTAACTTGGAAAATCCCCACTCTAGCTCTCTCTCTTATGGAACCTCTTACTAAAGTACAAAAATTACCCAGCAAAGTTTTGCTGCCACTTTTTGTAAATTCATTGTCAACTATTCATTGGGAGCAAATCATGGCTCTTCTTGGTACTTTAAATTCTTTCTCATGCATCAGGCATAATTGTCTCCAATTTATAGAGAAAGCCAAGATCTCCATTGGTTAAATAACAGGTACATTTTAAGTGTTAATAGAGCTGAGATTCAAACTCAGACTCTTGAGATACAGAGCCTTAGATTTTTTTCCCCATTGAGTACACTTTCTATGAAAATTATGTGGTCTTTAAGCTATTTTTATACCATTAGGATTAGACACAAGACTATTCTTTAAGATAGACTGCTGACTGCTTCCTTTATTTTATATCTGCTTTCTTTTGAAATTTTTTTATTATTTATTTATTTATTTATTTATTTATTTATTTATTTATTTATTTATTTTGTAGGTGAAGTAACCCTTGGCTGACCTCATGAATTGCAAGAACCTTGTCAGCTTACGATCCCTTGTTTTTTATTTTTTACTCCTGCAGCACCTGGTCTTTCTAGGTGGTCTCCCATCTAAGTACCGACCAGGCCTGACCCTGCTTAGCTTCTGAGATTAGACGGGATCAGGGTGGCATGGCCGTAGACTTTCTTTTGAAATTTTGATAATTAAAATTCAAGCTCTCTTTGTCCAAAAAATTTTAACATACTTAAAGTTTTAAGGGTCATTTAAACAGGACTGGATAAGACTTTAAACAGCACTATCATGTGAGTTCTTTAGTATCATATCTTTCTCTTATTGTTGAACTTTTACGTGCAGCTCCCCTGGTACCAATACAGCACTCCGGTGGCCTACACTGTCACAGATAAAATGCTTGTCTCCCGGGGGAAAGACCGAAATGGGGATCTTGGTAGGATCTGCTTAGCTCTGTACTCTAGCTGCAGCCTGTCTCTGGATTTGGGATACTTGGGGGCCAGGAGCTCCTTGCTTTCTCATTTTTTAAAATTTTCTCCCCCAAAGTCTTTGGAAATAATCACCTTGCACTGCTGACCTTCCTTCAAAAAGCAGATGGTTCCTGGAATCTGAACAAAAATTTGGCTATGATCCTAGCTATGAATTTGGAAGAGGTACGGACTGCACTCCCTACCAAGGCGAGATTCAGAGAAGAAAAAGGAGTATGTATATTTTTGAGAAGTTGGGGTCAGTAAAAAGAATTGAGGTGAATCATGATTCACCTGAAGAAAGAGACTATGAGAGGCTATAGAGTAAATTAATTTCTAATAAGTAGAGGTTGAAGGTTTTTATGGGTAGGATAGAGCAGAAGGAACAAGGAACTAATGGTCTGGCTAGTAGAAGTTGATGGTTTTGAGTTGATGGGTGACAAAAGGAAAACAAAAATCCTCTTGCACTTGGATTATATTCCCTGCCAATCATCTTAATTATAATGACTAATGTTTATTGAGCAATTACTCTGTGCTTGAGGTGTGAAATACATACTGATTTCAAATACTTTAATATAAAAAGAACGTAAAATATTTTATCAATAATTTTTATATTGATTTCATGTTAAAACGATACTTTGAATATATTAGGTTAAATAAAATATATTAGGTTAGTAAAATAATTGCACTTCTTTATTTTTACATTTTTACATGTGGCTAGTAGGACATTTAAAATTATATGTGTGTATAGCACTGTATTTCTGTTGAAAAAAATACTTTCTAGAACAGATCATTAATAAGATTTAATAAACAATTCATTAACTTAATAAACATAATTAATTATAAACAATTAAAAGAAAATCTAAAGATCATGAAATTCTAACTTGATTTTACTGACAATCAGATATGTCAGACTAACATTTCCTTCTTTGACATGGTAACTGTGCCAATAAATCAAGGAAATCAACAGCTCTGGTGTGTCTGAATTTTAGTAAGGAATTTGAATTTTTCTTAATGATGAGTGTATGGATGGAGTACAAACTAGCTGAAAACCCACAGCACTGAATGATGAATTTATCTAAACTCAAAACCGATTTCTGGACTCACCAGACTCTGAATTCTCTGGAAGTCCATCTTCTCAATGAATATGTAAATGAAGATGTAGACCAGTGCTTTCTTATTGTATATAACAAAACTGGGAGATAAAGCATTAGATAAGAAAATCAGAATCTCAAAAACCCTTGAACAATGACTTGAAATTTCTATGAAAAAAAAATAAGAATAAAAATATCATTTTTCATACAGTAGATAAAGGAGAGCCTTTTCAAAAAAAGGTGCTGGAAAAATTGGAAGGCTGCCTGCAAAATAATGAAACTAGACTGTTGTTTATGATCACACACCAAAATTAACTCAAAATGGATTAAAGACCTGAATATAAGGCCAGAAACGATAAAATGCATAGAAGAAAACATAGGAACTAAACTCAAGACCCTTGGACTTAAAAAGGATTTCATGAATTTGACCTCAAAGGCAAAGGAAGTAAAAGCAAAAATAAATGAATGGGACTACATCAAACTAAAAAGCTTCTGCTCAGCAAAATAAACCATCATCAGGGTAAAGAGACAACTATCCAAATGGGAAAATATATTTGCAAGCAATGCCTTTGATGATGGCCTAAAATTAAAAAATATGAAAAATTCATACAAATCAATAACAACAAAAAAAATACAATCCAATTAAAAAATGGTCAGAGGAACTGCACAGACACTTCTCCCAAGAAGACATACAAATGGCCAACAAACATATGAAAGGATGCTCAACATCGCTAGCTGTTAGAGAAATACAAATCAAAACCACAATAAGGTACCATCTCACACCTGTCAGAATGGCCATTATCAACAGGACAAGTAATAACAAGTGTTGGAGAGGGTGCGAAAAAGGAAACCTCATACACTGCTGGTGGGACTACAAATTGGTACAGCCAGTATGGAGAACAGTATGGAGTTTCCTCAGAAAACTAAGAATTGATCAACCTTATGATCTAGCAATCCCTCTACTGGGTATTTACCCCACAGACTTGAAAACACATATCCGAAAAGATATTTGCACAACGATATTCATAACAACATTATTCATGATGGCCGGGAAATGGAAGCAACCAAAATGTCCTACGATAGATGATTAGATAAAGAAGCTGTGGTACATATATACAATGGAATATTACACAGCCATAAAAAGAGATGAAAAACTGCCATTTGCAACAACATGGATGGACCTTGAGATAATCATGCTAAGCGAAATAAGCCAGACAGAAAAAGTTGAAAACCGCATAATATCAATTATATGTGGGATATAAACCTAAAAGCAACAAGCAAACAGGACAAATGAACAGAAACTCATGGACATGGACAATAGACTAGTGGTTACCAGAGGGTAGTGGCGGAGAGGGAGGAAGATGGGGTAAAGGGGTTCAAATATGTGGTGTCAGAAATACATCTAACTATGGTGGTGGACACACAATGCAATATATATTGGTGCAAAAGAGCTGGGAAGTAAGTTTTAGGTGTATACTTACTGCATTTCATTAAGCAATGTCACCATAATAAAAAATTAATTAAATAAATAAACAAGTTTAAGGCAAATTTCTCTACAACTCTCTCTCTCTCTCTCTCTCTCTCTCTCTCTCGCTCGCTCTCTCATTATGAAGAGGAAATTTCAGGATTTTCATTAAAAGCTAATCAGCTGTTTTGTTCTGCTTCTGTGAATGTGCTTGCTGCATGCAAGTGCTCACTGTGGAGCCCTTTTGCACATTGTCCTACTTGCCCTTTGCTCAACAAATGTAACCGAACCATTTGTACCCCTAGCAGCTCCGCTTTCTGTAACAATTTGTATCTGTCGGCAACCCCTGACAACTCCCAGCCTTACCAGTGTTACTACTTGTAGTCTCCAGAGCAACCTCCATCATTTGTAAAAGTTTGAGTTCAAACTGACCAATTAGCTTGTGTAAAAATTCGGTATATAAGCAATATTTCAACTAAGCCCACTGCCCAGATCTTCAGAGCACTAGTTCCTCTGAGACTGTGTGTAATAAATCTGAGTTCTCATTTCTCTCTGAGTTACTGCTTGGTGTTTCATTGGACTGGTTTGGGATTGTTCCACAACAATTATAGTTTAAGGCCATAATCTTGTCAGGGAATACAAAATAAATACAGTGGTGACCTAAGGGTATATATAACACTCCTTCAGATCTCTGAAATGAATCTATTAATAATTTTCTTCTCATTCAGGGAACCTGTTTTCCATATGGAGTCATTTTGGGAAGCAATGTTGATGTAGTTGAAAGAGAGCTAAGCTTGAGAATACCTGGGCTCTTCTACTGTTTAACTTTAGGAAAGTCACAATTGCTCTGAGTTCCAATTTTCTTATTTGCAAAACGAGGTTAGTAAGAACTACCTTACATAGTTCTTGAATTAATTATACTAACATAAAAAGTACATTGGACAACTTGAGCAACCACAAATGTAAGGTAATCTTAGTTATGAAAGAGTATTTAAAAATCAAAATTAGTTATAATCTTATTTTTCTTTGTGACTCAAAAGGAGGAGTCATATTATCTCAGATCTGAGATACAGCTCTACCTTTGACCAACTCTATTCAGTTAAGTTGTTTAAATCATTAAGACTAAATACTCTGCTGAAAATGAGGGAAATAATACTACCTACCTGATAGATTCTAGAGAAAATCAAAAGAGACAACATGCATAGAGCACTTAGCACAGTTCTGGTATATAGCAAATGCACAGTAATGCTAGCTATCATTAAAGCTGTGGTCTGTTTACTAAGACATCCCAGCAGGCCACTCCCATCTGTGGGACCCTGTCTGAGTAGCATCTTGACTTCCTCTGTGACTTGTGTTTCTCCTCTTTTAAAGATGTCTTTACAATAATGAGATTATAATCATTATTTCTGTAATCACTATAGTTGTATTCATGATTTCCTTTGCATAGGATTTAGTTGAATTATCATTATTATAGTTTCACTTTTATTGTGTTAAGTCAGTATCACTGAAAAGTTTTACAGTATTAATAAAATCAAATAATTTCAGAATTAGTAAGAACTTTAAATCATGTTATTCATTCAAATTGAGAATAGCCTCAATGTCATACCTGAAAAATGATTCCCTTTGTATCTTAGACATTTCCAGTGACAAGGAGGTAACCACCTCACGAGGTTGCTTATTTCATTGATGTACGTTTACATGTACATCTAATAATTAAGCAGTTTCTATCTACATTGAAAATAAATCTGTTTACCACATCTGCCCATGATTCCTGAGTCACCACATGGAACAGCATTTATCATGTCTCTCTATCAGCCCTGCAAAACCTGAAGACCATATTATATCTCTGTTTAAAAAATGAAAAACCCAAATCTCTAGAATTTATAAGATGGTGCTTAAAAGCATTGACTTAGAAATTAAAAAGTCTCCTCAGTCACTTTTTAGTTGTGTAATCTTCAAGTTATTTAATCTGTTTTTCAGTTTCTTTGTTAAATAATGCCACCTACTTTATAAAGTTTCCTTCAGAGATTGAATAATTATCCTAATAACAATTTAAATATTTATCATTATAATTAGCACATGGTAAGTGCTTACACTGAATTATTAACTGAATATTAGCTATTTAACCAATATTTTTTCTTTTGAGGTGGATTACAGGTCCTCTATTCTATGAATGTGCCTAGTATGTGACTAATTCTCTTTAAGGATAATGATTTGAAAGGCGCATAATAATAGTCGATGAATAATTATTATCTGATTAAATTTCTGTTTGAATACTGATGTTGATTAGATATAACTACATAGTCATATGGATATATAGACATTTTCAAAAGCAATGAAAAATCACAAGCAAAGGCTTGAAAATGTAAAAAAAAAGTGTTGCAGGTGATGTGATGTTAGAATTGGAGCTCATTCTACCATGCAAATAGTTTTGGAAGACCATATATATTTCCTACTTTACAGCATTCCTTCCTGATGATCTCATTACTATTGTTTCATAGCTGCATGATAAATTAGGTTGACAAATTAATTACTCCCTCATAGCCATCAGTGAGTCCAAAGTAAGGCTTAAGGGAGCTTCCAAGGGAGCAATCCAGGGAAAGTGAGTGTGCACAGGTCTTGATTATATAAACTCTCAATTCTTTATAAGTAGGAGAACTGAAACTCCTTTGGCTGGAGCACTCTGTATTTTACTGAGAAACAGTACTAGCTCTGTAAATTTGGTCTTACTAAAATGCTTTGGAAAACCTGACTGTATTCTCAGGTGGACTCTGAGTGTTTAAACTGCTGCTCATGTCTCATTGTTAGCCTCTGTCCCTCATACACTAATGAATGCACACACAGGGACCTTCCCAGTTCTTGCAGACATTTTTGTTTTCCCTGAAATGGACTTAAAAATCAAATAGAATTATATAATCATACATTATCATGATATCTGATCACAGGCAAGAACCAAAGACCTCTGAGAACCTTTGCTGACCAGGAAGAGATGATCAAGAGCTCAGAAATTTGCATGGCTCAGAGACACTATTCAGGTGTGGCTAGAGTTAGTAACAAGCAGCAGGTTGTCAGCAGCATTTCTCCCCCAGAATATCACTGTTTCTTTACTTTTGCTCAGTTCTAGGGTGGCACATAAGTTATTCATTTTGGCTTGGTCATTCTTTTTAAATATGTTTTTAAGTGGCACTTGCCACAGTTTATGATTGGAATCTCCATAATGAATGTGGCTCTATAACTTAAAAGCTCCTACATTGAAGTCGATGTAAAAGTATAGTGTCAAAGGTGTGGGATCAGCCTGTTGTTTGATTTCTAAAACTAAATTAGATACTCACAAGAGTGCTTGCTCTGAAGTCAAGACTTGAAATGACCAGGAAAAAGTAAGACAAAAACACTTTTCCTACTTCAGTATAAGATGATGATGTGAACCCATCCAGAAGGGTGTCATTGCCTAGCAGTGGAACAGGCTGTCCTAAAAAGCAGAGGCAAACAGCAATTTCCTAATGACTGAGAGCATGGGATATGGCATGAAACAGGTTTTAGTCTTAGCTCTGTCACATACTAGCTCTATAAATCTGGGCAACTTGCTTAACATTTCTAAGCTTCAGTTTCCTGCTCTGTAGATGGAAATCACAGTGATGGTTTCTTCCTATAGTGTTATTTAAACAAAAAAGAATATTTTTAAAGCATTACGTCCGGTCCTTGGAAGATAGTTAAGATTCTTTAAATGGCATGTTTATATTCATGAACCTACTTTTATTATTGTTAATTATCATTACATAAGTTATGAAAGATTTTTGTCTTTCTGCTCTATGGGCCATTGTATTTCTTTCTTCATCACGGTAACATGAATTAATGCTTTCCTTGCTGCTAATATTTCTTTTGCTTAATGTTTCAGAGTTGCCTCAAATCCACTTAGAAAATGTTTAAAGGACTAGAATAACCAGAGCATCATCTCCTGATGGAGTTGGGGATATCAGACCTCCCAAATCTGGAAAAAATGTAATCTGAAGAGAATATAATCTAAGTCTATTCAATTATATTATTTAACACAACATACTTGGAAATAATAACAGCATTAAAGGAAGGCACTTAAAGAAGTAAGTTTAGGATACATAAAAGAAAGGAAAACTTTTCATTAGGACTTATGTTTTTGCTTGATATTTTTACAGACATTTCATAAACTTTACTATGCTACCAGGGTATTTTTGTTTTTGATGTTGTTATAATAATTATAATTTTCATTTTGTAGATAATGAGAGTATATCTACGAAAAATGTTGTAAGGTTATTTTAACTAGTATAGCTAACAAATAACAAAACCAGGATTTAACTTGTGTTCTGATTTCTAATGCAATTTCTTTTCCTGATATTTTTCAGAGGGTAGTAAAAAGTGGGAATTTGCTACTAAACGATATTGTGAGAGTTCAAAATATAAATATGCCTAAAGAAAGTAAATACATAAATTAAACAACTGTAAAATGTCTCTTAACATGAGAATGTTTTGAATATATTTTTAAACTTCTGATCTTGTCATAGAGGACAACCATCTGCCTCCACAAAACATTCTTTCCAAGGGTTGAATAGACTGTGGTTCTGAAATAAGCATTTCTTATCACCTGATATTTTTATATAGATTGTGCCACTCATAAGAAAGCTAGTTGTTGCTTGTTAAAAACACAGCCAAAGCACTCATCAGCAAAAAGCTTGATAATTTGATATTGGTGTTCAGACTTTTGTGTCTTGGGTCTCTTTTCAAGGGCCGACTTTCTTACAGCTATGAGAAATGTCTCAGTGGTGGCCAAGTTTTTCCTCCTGGGTATCCCACACACAGAGGATCTGGAAACCATGCTCTTTGTCCTGTTTTTGTCCTTCTACATCTTCACTCTTATGGGAAACCTGCTCGTCCTACTGGCAATTGTCTCCTCCACTCGACTCCATACTCCCATGTACTTCTTCCTGTGTAAACTGTCTGTGTGTGACATATTTTTTCCCTCTGTGAGTTCCCCCAAGATGCTCTTATACCTCTCAGGGAATAGTCGAGCCATCTCCTATGCAGGCTGTGCATCCCAGCTCTTCTTCTACCATTTCCTGGGCTGTACTGAGTATTTCCTGTACACAGTCATGGCCTACGACTGCTTTGTTGCCATATGTTACCCTCTGTGCTACACAATAATTATGAGCCACAGAGTGTGTGCCATTCTAGCTCTGGGAACCTCACTTTTCGGCTGTATTCAGGCCGCCTTTATAACCACTCTCACGTTCCAGTTTCCCTACTGTGGCCCCAGGGAAGTGAACTCTTTCTTCCAGAGATGCTGAAGCTGGTTTGTGCACATACCTCTGCCCTGGAGACGGTGGGGTTCATCAGTGTGGGCCTCATGCCTCTCAGCTGCTTTCTTCTCATCCTCACCTCTTACAGGTGCATTGTCTACTCCATCCTGCAAATTCTCTCTGCAGGAGGCCAACATCGCGCCTCTCCACCTGCAGTCCCCACCTCACTGCTATTCTACTTTTCTACATGCCAGTGGTCCTCATCTATCTAAGGCCCACCCCGAGTCCCTGGCTGGATGTCACTGTTCAGGTCCTGAATAACCTGGTCACCCCCATGCTAAACCCCTTGATTTACAGCCTCAGGATTAAGGAGGTAAAATCATCCCTGAGGCAAGTGTTACATCATCTGGGCTTCCTTTCTGAAGAGTTGTAGAGAGAGAAGAGCAACTAACACTTCACTGAACTTCATAGCTTGAAAGATATTTTGATATGGTTTTCACAAATATGTTTGAATTTGAGAGCACAGGTATTACTACGATTATTTTCATTTTATAATGTGAGGACTAAGATTCAAAAAGTTAAAGTGACTTGTTGAAGAATACTTGGAAGTGATGACAGAATGAAGAATCTGGAGCTGGTTTTCTGACTCTGGATGCTGTGATTTCTTAAAGATTTCATACTGCTGATGAGGTATTTGCCCAGGAGGCAGAACAACCTGGACCTTCTGCTTCACAATCTTATTTTCTTCATCCTCTTATATCTTCTCTTCTTCCTCCCTCACCCTGACACTTGGCCAAATTGATTGTCTCCTCAAATACCTGAATTGGATAAACCCTAATTTTATTGGTATAGATGTTGTTGGAAAAAAACTGGGAAAGGTTCATCCATATGGCTTTAAGTAGTACCCTTAAAGAATATAAAGAAGTTGTATAAAGAGAAGGACTTCTGTCTGGGACCTGAGGCAGGTCTTTTATGAGTGGGGTAGAGTTATTGGTCTACTGAATCTCCTAAAAACCCTGTCTGTTGAGCTTTGACCTGGGAGTAGACCCTGACTGTATACATGTGCCATGTAAATGAGAATGTGGAAAAGGCAGATGGGGGAATCCATGGAGGGATCACTGTACTCCAATACCATATTGGAAAATCTGTATTTGGCTTTATATTGCTCTGTACAACCAAGGGACAATTCTGGGTTGACACTGCCATTGTTTTGTGTCTTTGGATTCTCCATTTAACCAAAAAGGTTTGACGTTTTTCTCCATTCCTTTATTTTTTTCTTTCTTCTTTTATTTCCTTTTTTCTTTTTCTTTTTTTTTTATGGCTAAGGTATACTAAGAATGAAAAAATGTGCTATTTCAATACAATTGCTTTCATGACTGAATTCATTGAGAATCTTATCACACTTGGGGCATATAGTTGCTATGAAGTTTATTCTAACAGTAGAGTAGAGAGGGAAGGACACTGGGAAGAAGATGATGGAAAAGGAGAGGACAGAGGCATAAACCATTTTTTTTCTCCTGTCTATATTTCTCAGAATCAGAGCAGCCAAGGAACCTGCCAGACCAATTCAGCTCTGCTGTGTCTTTGCTTCCAGCCACTGTGGTGAGCCAGCACATGCTCCTGCAGTGGAAACAAGCTCTTGTCTAGTCACTTCCCTTAAGTGCCCCCAGTCATTCTCAGTACAGATTCCCTTGTTCTCATTAAACAAGAGCTTAAAGGAGAAGGTGAAAATACATCTCGAATTATTTCAAATTTGGTATATCCCTTCTCAAATCTCTCTGAGTGTATTTGAAAACCTTTCCTCCTTCCTCAGTTTCTTGATTGTAGGCACATGGTCAAAAAAGAACAGTTTATAACAATAAAAGATGTGATCCAATTTCCTTTCATTTTTACTCATACAGATGTCATTTGATGAATAATTTTGTGCTAGGGGTGGGGAATACAAAGATGAAGAAGACAAGATCCTACTGGAATGAATCATAGTCTACTGGAGTAAATAAACAGATATGCCACTAACTATAACATATCATAATAAATAAAGGTACGAAATACACCAGAAAATGTGGTATACATTTTGGGGGGGGGGGCTCTGGAGGGATCTCACAGAGGAGCTGTTGAAGACTGAATGTTTTTGTTTGTCTTTTCCCCTCCCCACCCCAATAAAGAATATCTGAGAAATGTTTTATAAGGAGAAGCAACATATTTCTCAATCTTTTGTTTTTGAGGGGTGGTAAGGATGGGAGATAATTTTTTGAGTTGGTATCTCAACTATTTGCCATCTATGAGTGAATGTACTTGTAAGAAAAATAAAATTCATTTGACCTATTTTCAGTGTTCTTGCAGCTCAGCAATTTATTCCTGAATTGGAGCTATGCCTTGCACAGCTTTATATCTTCTTAAGCTAATTGACCTTTCTGCTTGCGTCCAGGTTTCTGAGAGATATGGTCACTCTCCTGTCTCCAGATAGTGCCTGAGCTCTCTTTCCACCTATGCAGTAACCCAGAAAGTCAGGCCTCGGCTGAGGTGTGGAGGTCTAGGTTGGGTTTGATGGTGGAACGAGACTTGATTGTGTTCTAGAATTGGATAATGTAGGAAGAATTTGAAAGAAAAAAAAGTAAATGGAAGAAATCCCAAACCATGTAATCATCTATCTAGAAGAATATTTAATCCACAGGAGTGTACCATAGACAGAGACTCAAGTCCCCAATGCAGGGAAGCCAGAGAGCAAGAATAGTGAAGCAGAGGTTCAAAGTACGTTTTGAGCAGACTGGACCACAGCAGCAGCGTTTCCTGAGATACCGGATTCAAGCACGGTCTAGGTGTGGCATCTGAAAGGCTTCTCTGTTCACTTCAACATTTTGTGCAACATACCTTTGTAGCTTTAATCGCACTTTCTTTTTTGCTTCATAACCAATGGTTGTTCTGAATTCCACCTGTATATTTTGTTTTTCCTACAGCTCCCAGACAGAGAAACTATGGCATGGACATCTACAGTGGAAACCTATAATATGGCCACTGAAAGTGGAGCTGAGATGATGGCTGCTCACCTGGCATTGGGTGATTGTGGACAGAAGTTTTCAAAGAAGTGTTCATAGTAGATGTCTATTCTGTTTATACCTTGCTGTGCCTGGCACCCTGCTGATTTGTTAACAAAATGTTGGCTATGCTATCCTAAGCCTTGTACCACCTATGGTCATATTGACCTACGCATACACTCTATTTCTTACTTTAGTTTCATTCTTAATTGTACTTTCAGTATGACTCCAAACATCCACATCATTAGCTATTGTGTTTATCTCACCCACTCTAACCAGCACTTACCATGTTTCTACTTTGCCCCTGTGCCACTGGTTAGATAAATGTGACTTTTGATTGTGTCAGGGGCACTGTTGATGAACAAAAATAGTTTTCTAGCTCCAATAACTTAACTAACACAGGCCAAGGTTCACTTAATTTTTATACAAGGTTGTTCTAATTTTGCCCCATGGCTCGATAAGATCCAATGACAGATTAACCAAAATATCAATAGGTTTATCTTTGTCTGCAGAAGAGAAGATCATCATGGGCCCTTCAGTGCTTAAGGAAATGGGTCATGTAAGGACTATGTTCTTGAGAAATCTAGTCACTCCTTTATCTGGACATAGTTCTGAAGATGCCCAACATAGGGATAGTTAACTTAAATTTTTTTCCAGAATCAACTGATCCATTTAGATGGAGATTCTTTTTGCCAAAATTCTCCAGCTATCACCTGGATACCAAGAGGATGCCAAATGCTGCTATTTTCTTCCATGGTGTTGCATTTCTGAAACACATAATTAGGAATCTCTCCATTATTTTAGGTAATATTGCTAGTGATGTTACAGCCTCCATTAAGCCCAACTAAGGCTATTAATTCTTCAGCCAAAGTTATATTAGATAATAGAATTTCTCTAGACTATATATTAGCAGAACAAGGAAGGATAGGCACGGCAATTACCATATCTTGTTGTATATACATAAACACATTTCATGAAGTAGAAATCCATTTAGAAAGTATTAGAAAAGAAGGTACTTGGCTTCACCAACTCCCTACAGAGGAACCAGGATTTAATCTGTTCAGTGACCTTTTTAGTTGGTTGCCAGCATGAATAGGCTAATTATTTGGAAAAAATATGGCAAGTTGGCTTAATAATTCTACTTTGCCTTTCTTTTATTGTTATAATCTTTAAGTGTTGTACCTATTGTTCTCTCAATTATGTAAATCCATAAACCAAGCCCCAGCTAACATATGTTTGCTCAACAGATTGAACTATGCTCTTAATTAATTAATGTAAACCTCTTATTAAGTGGCCTGCTTCTATTTTCAAAGCTGAATACTATTCCACTGTATGTATACACCACATTTTCTTTATTCATTCATCTTTCTATAGACATTTGGATTGTTTCCATATCTCGGCTATTGTGAATAGTGTTGCAAAGAATACGGGAGTGCAGATATCTCTTTAATCCTGAACTGGGATTGATGGATCATAAGGTGATTAAAAGTTATTTCTAATTTTTTGAGAAACCTCCATACTGTTTGCCATGTATTCACTGTTACAGTCATTTACTCAAGAAATATCTAATACAGGTGTCTAATGTGCACACCCTTATGTAGGCATTGGAATGCTGTGCACTGAGAAGAATACAGAAAAGCATATCTTTGGCTTGAAAGTAAACTTTATGAATGAACTGAAAAATCTGAAGAGATTAATCTTTAAGTTGGTGGTCTGAGCAGTAGAGTTGTCAGAAGAAGAGCATTGTTAGAACTAAAGAGATATGAGGAAAAGTATGAAGGCAGAACTACACAGACTGTATTTGAGGCCAAGAGTGCATGTAGAGTAAGCTAAAAATCAATTCATAAAACTGTCAGAGTAAATCTTTTCAAAGATTTAGTTGCTCTTTTTTTAGAACTGAGTTTTAAATTTATAAAAAGTTATTAAAGGCTGTTGAATAGCAAAATGATATTATTAAGCCACTTTTGTAAAAAAAGAAAAAATGAATCCAGAAGAGATGCAAATTGAATCAGAGGTAAATGTGAGTTGGAAGACACAAGAAGACTTCATATAGCACAGATAATATGAGATATAGAGTATGAGGAAGTAGTTCAAAATGATCACATTTTTGGATCTCAGGAACTAAGAGAATGTCATTATCATTAAAAAGCTGAGAGGATAATAACAGAAACTAGATTGGGGGAATTTTGATGAATTCACTATATTTAATGTAAAGAATCAGGACATAACTCAACTAATTCTGGTACCAACTCTCATTTGTACCAACAGGCACACGAAAATGCAAGTCTAGATTACTCCACCATCACCACCACCACTGTGCAGACTGTTCTCTTCACAAGTAGATGAGATCTTACTTTTATCAGACCTCCACTTACCATCATCTCAAAAAAGCCTTCACTGCTCTCCTATGGCTAAATTGATACTTCTCCCTGTACTTACAGGTGGTTTTACCTCATTGTAGAACTTAACTAATTGTATTGAATTTGCCTCTGTGTTTACTTTACTATTTCTCCTTCCAGACTGTATGTTTCTTACAGGAAGGAAGTGTTTTGTTCAAAGAACCTTAAAAAGTATTTATCACACCATAAAAACATTAAATTATTATGATACCAGTAGTTGTAGTGACAGCATGGTAGTTGGAGAGGACAGATTCAGCAAAATAAAGGAGAAAGTCACCTTAATAGAAGTAATTGTTGAAGTTGTGTGACATGAATAAGATCATTACAAAGGGTAGAGAGAGAAGGACAAATGACAAGAGGAAGTTTGGATCACACCTACATTGTATAGGACGAATCAGGACATTGGGCTATAGCCCAATGCAGAATCTGTCCCTTCATCTTCCTTTGCCTGTCAATCTTACAAGTGCAGTTGCTCTCCTTCATGTACAACCTATCAGTCTGATAGTTGTCACGTCTATTTTAGATGCCCTATATTCGATATTACATTTGAGAGATGGAAAAAGACCCTTAACACAGGAATCAGTAACAACTATTACAAATTAAACCAAATAAGTAAATTATGTACTCACTAAATGTTGTTCCTAAATAGATAGTAGGATTGGTGGGAGTTATATATAAGTTATGTGCAATTTGAAAATGCTTATTTAATAGACATTGTTTTTATAACAAAGATTACAAAAAATCTATTCTACGAAATTTTCTTTCTTCTGGATACAAACAGAAGAATTAAAAGTATTTTAAGGGAACACAGCTTTTGAAAAGGTTGTAAAACACTGACAAGATGGTAAACTCAGAAGGCCATGGCCCTATATTTTCTATATTTACCTTTTTATCTCAGAACCTAGAACACCAAGGTAATGTCACATAGTTATATGTCATGAGAAGAGCTGAATAGTTATTTTTGACTGAATAAAAGAATAGATTTTATATGCTAATTTAGTTTTTTCATTGCTCTTAATCTTATTCACAAAATGTAATAATTGTTTTTAATTATCCCTATGCTTACCTATTTGGACAAAGAACTCATTTTTTATCTAATACAAGGTAGGGATTCATAGTCATAAAATTCCAGGAGTAATTAATATACATCCTGGTTACATTTTGCCACAGTTCAGGCTCAGTAAGGGGAAAGGTATGATGAGTTTTAACTATGGAATAAACATTAGACAGTAAGAATATTTAAAAACATGATGAAGAAAAGGGCAAGAAAGAGTAGTGTGCACTCTGATACTCAATCCTCAGTTGTATAACTTTCGTTTAGAATTCTCTCCCTACTTGCATTTAATCTAATGAATTCCTATGCTACGCCCAATCTCCTTGCATACAAAAGAAGATCCATAATGCCTCAGCAAAAAAAAAAGAAAATCGAATTCCACAAGGTAAGTCTTTTTTGTGTCAGGAAGGAGATACCTTTTTGGATTTATTAAAAGTTTTTGTTTACACTGGGAATTTCTCAGAGCTTATCTTTAACAGATGCAGGATTGCAGAGGTAATTTATTTTTCATTTCAACTTCCAAAGAGATTTTATCTTAAAGGAATTAAATTCAGATTGTAAAGAAAAAATAGAATTTTAATGTTTAAATGAAATGATTGTAAGAACTACTTTCATTTTCTACTTCCTAATGAGAATCTCTTTTGAATTTATTTTCTGTCCTGAATTCCCCCTTTATTTCCAACCCTTTTGCTCCCTTAAAATGGATACCAACTGAGATGGGGTGAATACTAAGGAGATGAATACTAGACTCTTCTGTATTCAGGAGGCTTAAGTCTGGAGTACTCTTATGATGAGCATAATTTTAAGATCTCTCAATTTGAAGGCCCAATATATATTTTTTTCAGTACACCAGACATATGAAAACTCTCATTCAGTTCTGGATCATGAGAGACTAGTGAAGTAAAGTGAATATCAACTTATTTTTTTATAGAGAAATATAGCTGCCATGCTACAGGACTTTATTTGATGCTAATAACATGACTCCGACAAATAAAATGACTTGCCAGGTTCACATGGCTAATAAGTAGTCCATCTAGACTTTGAGTTTCATTCATTCAGAACTCCTTTCATGATATAAAATACCCTTTTCCTACCCTTCCTGGTTCTTGGACCCCTTTTTCCAGTTCTCTATTCTCATTAATTTGTAAAGGTTCTCTTTTAAAAATGAGATTATCATGTTAAGTTTTAGAATGAATATACATCGAGGGTAAGTATTCCTCTGAAACACAGTACTAAAGTACTGTTACACAAAAATACCACTTAACAAATACAATGAGAGCTGTAAATTTGTGCTGCAGTATTGCTTATGTGCACTGATGTCTATTGGGCATTGAGTTCGTTCTAGGTTATACACCGTAATATTTATACCTGAAATGTTTGAGGAAATGTGTAATAGCCGTGCATTTTATTTTACGGCATGCTGCTTATCTACTCTTGGATTTTTATTCTTAGCAAAAACAAATCTTCGATAATAATAATTTATTTAACAAAATAGAGGATCTCCTTGAAAACTTAATTTCTAAGCATGAACTGTTAGAAAAATGCCAAAGACAGCACGCACGCGCATGCGTGAGAGAGAGCGAGAGCGAGAGCGAGAGAGAGACAGAGACAGAGACAGAGACAGAGACAGAGAGAGTCACAGGCATTTCAAACTCATGATTAAATAAAGTAAGTCAAATTGTACAAAATTGATTTAATGTAAACAACATTTATTAAATATATCAATGAATTAGGACACATATACTGACAAGCAAAATTGCACAAACATGTAGAATTATATAAGTATAATGATTTAGAAAAACTAAGTATCATTTCAAGAAAAAATGTCCAAAATGAACTGTCACTGAGTTATACATATTATTAGTATGTGAATGAGACCCAAGTTTGGCAGAGTTGCAGTCCTGGATACAGGCTTCTTGCTTCTGTCTTCCTTTCCTCTAAAAGCTCCTTGTTCCTTTTCATTCTGCTATTTTCATGCAACAAAAGTGAAGCTGACTGCACCTCTAAGTTTTCCAGTCACTCATCCCAACTGCTGAGCATTACAACTCAGTGCTCAGGAAGCCTCTGACCTCAGCTAAGTATTCCTTCTAACCCTTGCTCAGCTTCAGCACCTACTATGAATTATTTTAAACCTTCCCCTTTCTCCTGGGTTTCCACCTTTATTACCATTATTAGCAGATGACAATTTTCTCTTACTTTGATGTAGAAAAAGATTCTGGAGGTACTGAAAGTGGTAAGAAGAATGTCCTCCTCCTGTCCAAAGGTAATCCAGCCTTCAGGCTCTGACTTCCCTTGCCTCCCCTCACTTTCTAGGTTCAGTTTGGCCTTTGCTGCAGGCTACTTCCTCTTGGCTCATAAATATGCTCAATTATAGTCATTCAAAAGAACTTTCATATAGCTCTACTTCTTGTTCATCTTTTATGATCTGCCCAAAAGAAACAAAGAAAGATCTGCCCAGTGTCTTTCTTTCTCCTCTAGCATTTTATTTTGTTGTTGTATTTTTTTAAATAGATTTTTTTTTTAAGAGCAGTTTTGGGTTCATGGCAAAGTTGTGTAGAAAGTAGAGCTCAACTGTGAACCCAGACATCCCCTCCTCTACAGATGCAGAGCCTCCTCCACTATCAACATACTACACTAGCATGGTGTATTTGTTATAGTAGATGAATCAAAACAGACACATCATTATCACCCCAAATTTATAATTGCATTAGAGTAATTATGTGTTATAATTCTATGGTCTTTGACAAGTATATAATGATGTGACTCTACCATTGCAGTATCATACAAAGTAGCTTCATTGTCCTAAAAATCACCTGTGTTCCACCTATTTATCTCCTTCTCCTCTCAAACCCTGGCAACTGCTGATGTTTTTCCTGTCTCTATAGTTTGCCCGTTCTAAAGTGCCATATATTTGAAATCATACAGTATACAGCCTTTTCAGATTAGCTTCTTTCACTCAGTATTTAAGGTTCCTCCACGTCTTTTAATGATACGAGAGCTCATTTATTTGTAATGCTGAATAATATTCCATTGTTTGGATGTATCACAGTTTATCCATTCATTCATTGAAGGACATCTGGGTTTCTTCCAAGTTTTGACAACTATAAATAAAGTTGCTACAAACATCTATGTACAGATGTTCTTGTGTGGATATAAGTGTTTCATTTCTTTAGGTAAATGCCAGGGAGCACAGTTGATGGATCATATGGTACGAGTCATTCAATTTTGTATGAAACCACCAAATTGTTTTTTAACGCGACTATACCATTTTGTATTCACACCAACTATGAGAGTTTTTGTTGCTCTCTACCCTTGTCAGCATTTGGTGTTGTCAGTGTTTTGGATTTTAGCTGTTCTAATAGATGTGTGTCTTCTTGTTTTAATTCTCAATTCCCTAATGTATGTTTAGTATATTTTCATATGCTTATTTGCCAACTGGTGAGGTGTCTATTTGGATCATCCCACCCCTTTTTTCTTTTCTTTAAATCAAGTTGTTCTTTTTCTTATTGTTAAGTTTTATTATTTTTTTTTGTATATTTTGGATAACAGTCCTTAATCAGATATATCTTTTGCAAATATCTCCTCCCAGTCTGTGGCTCATCTTCTCATTCTCTTAAGAGTCCCTTTCACAGAGAGAAGTTTTTAATATTAATGAGGTTTAATATATCAATTTTTTCTTTTAAAGATTGTGCCTTTTATATTTTATGTAAAAAAATCATCTACAAACCCAAAGTCATATAAATTTTCTCCTTTATTATCTTATAGTAAATTTAATTTGCATTATCTTTTAAAATTTTTCCTATTTTTAAAACTAATATATGACCATTGTAGAAAATATAAAAATACTATAAGCTGTAAAAATTATTCTCAGTATTTTTAGACTCCTGTAAAGCTGTAGATTTAAAAAATGCACATATGTATATGTGTGTATATGTACATTAATATGTGCATATACATACTTTTATATAGATATATAATATACATTTTGAAAAAATTATATTTGTGCATGTTAAAAAATGTACTATATACATAAAAACGTTTTTTCATTATAATATTTTTTACAACATAAATCATGAAGTCTACGCAGTATCTAACTGAATGCTTCTACCACAATGTTCAATCAATTGCCTATTGAGCACTTATAATGTTTCTTATTTTTAACAATTAAAAAAACACTGAGATGAACACCCACATGTGTTGTAATTTTTTTTTTATGTCTATAGCACCTGGTTTTCCTAAGTACTAACCAGACCCGACCCTGCTTAGCTTGTAATTTTTTAATTTAAAAATGTTTTAATGTTCCAGAACATAACTCAAACTAACATCACCATCTCTTTCATACATTTTAGATTTAATTGTTATAATAATTAAGAATAAAAGAAAAAATAGTCAATGTATTTGCTTGCAAGTTAATTATATTTCATTTATTTTGCAACTGTACCCTTAAAAGTCCTAGGAAATATTGGGAGGAAAAGAGATAAAATTTTCAGCTATCAAATAATATTAAATTAAAAATGTCTTCCTTTATTTTTCCCCTTGATAACATATTTCCCCCAAAATGAAATGGTTACTATATCCTAAGACCCATGAAAAATTAAAAAAAAAACTTCCACAATAGGAAAAGAAGGCTGGTTAAAATATAAGTCCTATGTAGATAGATATTAAAATGTCTATTAATAAAAAAAAATCAGTTGGTTTGAAGTGAATTTCATGAGCACACAGTTGTGCTTTGTGTTTCTGGCCATTGGAAGTTCTACACAAATGAAGTGCTGGACCCCAGTCTGGGCGACACACTTAGAGTGCTTTTAGGGTGACATTCTACCAAGTCTCCCTAAGTCTGGTAAGTGACACTCTATGTGCATCTCCGGTTATCTCCTTGGTGGAGCGTCTTGATATTGCTGTGTCAAAGGAAATAATGTGCTTAGATTTTTAAAAATGCAACTGTCATCCAAATAAATTATGGTTTATTCCTACCACCAGGGTATAAGAATGACTTTTCTTATGATCTCAGCTGACACTAGATGCAATTATTTTTCAGATCTTTGCCAATTTGATAGAAGAAAATGGTATCTCAGTGTTGTTTTAACTCACATTTTTTTGTTAGTACTAGGATTGAATGTTTTTCATATATTTGTTAGTCATTTGTATTTTTGTCTTAAACAATTGCCTATTCTTATGATTGCTTATTTATATACTGAGAACATTGATCTCTTTCTTACCGATTTGTAAGACTTTTAAAGAATGTTTATTGTTGGCTCATGTTGGCTCATGTTTAGCAATATTATTCTAAGTTTAAACTTGTTTTATTATTATTTTTTAATATTCGACATTTTAAATGCCTATACATAAGATAAATGTAAGTTATATAGTAATGAAATAAAACTCTTGAGACTAAAATCAATATAAAGAACTAAAATCTTAACAAATACTAATAAATGTTGGATTCTTTTACCCTCTCTTATCCCTCTGCTCTGTCCAGAGGTGGTCGCCACTACACAAAATTTTGTGTTTAAAATATCCTTATATTTTTAATAGTTTTATGTTTTATTTGTTTAAGCCATGAAAGTATATATTTTCTTTCATGCTTTATAAAATTGTCAAGGTAGCAAAGTAGTATTGATCAGGGGCTTTGTGGCCAGATAGCCTGGGTTCAAATTTGAGAGCATACCTTCCTAGTTTTCTAATCATTCATGTTAGTGCAGCTCTCTGTTCCACACTTTTCTCACTTGTTAAAGGAAGATAATAATGGTACCTACCACATACATAAATTGTGAGAAGTAAATAAGTTAATGTGATACCCGACATATAGTAAGGGCTATATAAGCATTTGTTGCCATACTCGTCATCATCACTATCGTTATTTTATAATATCTTCAGCACTTACTTTTTCGATCAATATTGTTTTGAAAATTCACACATCTTGTTGCATGTTTCTGTAGCTCATTAATTTTTACTGCTGAATAATATTCTAGTGTAGAAATATGCCACAATGTATAGGACTATCTCCTGCTGGTGAGCATGTTATATTTACAGATTTTTGCTATTAGGAAAGATGCATTATTCTTTTTGTTGTCGTTCCTCAGTTGCTTAAGTACCTTCCCACCTCAGGACATTTGCACAAGCCAACTCATTTTTGTAAAATATTCTTCTCCAGATAGCTACTTGGCTTAAATCCTCACCATCTACAAATTTTCACTCAAATAACACTTAGTGAAACTTCTCCAACCACATAATTTAAAGATTCATTCCCAGAATTCCCTATACACTTCTCTGATTAATTTTTTCATTTTAACTGTCTTCTATTGTACAATAAATTGACTTATTTTATTCATGGTAAAAGTTCATGCAGGTAGGGATTTTCGTTTATATTACTTCTTGGTATATTTTTAGTGCCTGGAACACTGTAAGGAATAGTAATAAATATTTGTCACATGGGTGAATAGATGGATTCACTGCTTTCACTGTCTTCTGGTTTACTGTTGTTAGAGGTCCTTGTCGGTTTGTCCTTCCTTTCAAGGTGATTCGTCTTACCTCTTTATCCAGTTGGATTCTTTTCTTTTTTTTTCTTTCTTTCTCTTTTTTTTTTTTCACAGTGTCATATTGTGTCTGGGAATGGGTTTGTTTTTATTTGTCCTACTCCCTATATGTTGTGCTTCCTGTATCCCTGTGTGATTTGTCCCTCTCTCCTTTGATTTTGGACTTCTCATTTTTACCTTCCTCTTCTTAACTTTGCCCAGCCTAACTATTCTGTGTCTGCAGATTCATGCCTTCATTGGTCTTAGAAAATACTCAACATTCATCCCTTCAAATTATTTCTATTCTATTTTCTACTTTTCCTTCTAGGACTCCAATTAGACATTTATGACACTTGCTTGTTTCGTGTTCTATAATCTTTAGCCTTTTGCATCTTCTAACATTTCTGTGCTGCACTTTAAGTAATTTCTTCAGATCCTTCTTCAAATCTGTGTCTAAGCTGAACTGAGTTTATTGTTATTGTAGCAATTATATTTCTAAAAGTTCTAAAAGCTCTCTTTTAAATTTTTGCATAATCTCTTTTTGCTTGCTTATTTCTATGACTGCTAGTTCTTTATTATCTCACACATTATTTATAATTACATATCTAAAGTTATATCTAAAATCTGTGAGGGTTTATGTCTTTTATTCATTGTTTCTGATGACTCTCTAGAGGCTGTTCTCTTTTTTCTCCCCATTGTGAATTTAATGATTTTTAATTATAAAATTATATTTGGTTTATATTTATGCTTTGGATAACCTAGGAGTTGAAATTGGGGATGCTAATGATGCTTCCCTTCAATGAATATTTACATTTGTTAGTTAGTTAGTTTCAAAAAAAACCCAGAAGTATTACCACTCTAGAACTGCTTCTTCTAGTTTCCCAGGTTTAATTTAGGAGAACCAGATTTATGTCCCTGACTTAGTTGCTGGTCTGATTGAATAATACCATTCCATACTCTCATATAATCCCCTGTGTGTATATTCACAGACTATTCCTCCCATCTCAGTAACTTATTTTTTAAAGTTTGTCTTCCTTCCTCCCTTCTTTTCTTCTTTCCTGCCTTTCTGTTTGTTTCCTTGGGTATTCTCCATATATCCTGTTTGCATAACGAAGCAATATATATTATATTTTATGCAGAATCTAGTTATTTGGTAGTAATGGGGCCTACCACAATATCTAGTTCACTATACAGCAAGAGGCAAAAGTTAATACTTTTTATTTGTTATTATTATACTTACAGAAGTTTTCATGACTGGTTAAAGAAAAGATTTTTTTGTATGGTTTCTTTTGCCTTCACCCTGATATTAGATACATATTCACATATATATTCTTTGGTTCTTTTATAATTAAAAAATTCATATTTAATTCTTTAATATACATGGAATTTATTTTGGTATGTGGTTAAGGTAAATATCTAGCTTTATTTTTTATAAATAACAAATACATTGCTTTAATAGTAGTTATTAAAAATTGACCATTTCCTTACTGGCTGAAATACTACCTTTACTGTGTTTTAAATACTCACATGTACATGAGATTATTTCTAGGCTTTCTATGTTTTCCCACCTATATGGCTATTATCCTAATACATTTGAAATGATTTTCTACTTCCTTCTTCTCTTTCATTCCTTTATCAATTGCAATTAGGTTTCTGCTTCTACCATATTCATAAACTTCTTTTGCTAAGTTTGCAGATTCCCAGTACAAAGCACATAATCCAGTGCCTTCCTCACCTGACCCCTTCACAGTGCTGAACATTACTGATCTCTCTTTCCTTCCTAATATGTTTAATCAACTTTTCTGACATCATAAAATCTCCCTCTTAGTAAAATTAATAAGGGCTTACATATTCCCCTGTCCAGAGATGGTTTCAGAATCACAAAATGTTAAGAGCGAAAAGTTTTAAATCACCAGTTAAACAAACAACAATATTGTAATCACTTGAAATGAATTTTAAAAGTGCATATTCTGAGCCCTGCTCACACATGTATTCTGACTGAGTAGGTCTGAGATAAAACCAGAAGATAATTTTAAATGTTGCTTGAATGATTTTGACACATATTCAAGTTGTGAATCATTAATCGGTTCAACCATATTAGTGTATAAATCAATAAATTGACACACAGTTGTCACAAAAATTTTAAAATGAATGGAACACTTGACATTATCCAGCCAAACCTCATATTTTGCGAATTATTAATCTGAGATGAAAATAAACTAACACTGCTATGAAATGGCAAATCTTGAATCCCAAACAAATGGTTAACAATCTTCACAAAAATCCTTTTAGTAGATACTATTATTTTTCTTATTTTAGAGATGAGGAACTGATATCTTGAAATGTAAGTAACTTTTTCAGAATGATGTAATTAGCAAATGACGGAGCTGAAATTCCTACTTTGCTTCTAGGAGTTTGCCCAACTCCTACTTTCCTCCTCTGCCTCCTGAATACACACAACAATCTAGACAAAAATAAATAAATCTTTATTTCCCATCATTGGGCTTTAAGGGAGGATGAAAAAGAAAAGTGTTGTGAAAGAAAATTACGAAAATCATTCTAGGAGAGAGAAGTGGTAATTTTCTGAGTGGCTCTTTTTCTTCTAAAATACTTTCTGTTTATAACTTAAAATATAAATTCCTACAGCAAGCAATTATTCCACAAATACTTAGTGAGCCTTTGCTGAGTGTCAGATATTCCACTGAAAGTATAATAAAGAATAAGATACACATGGTGCCTTTCTTCACAGGGTAAACAAATAATCAGATAATTACAAAAGCAGGTGGTAAAAATTGCTCTCATTACTCATGTCAGAACCCTGTCTGCTACACTATGAGAAATACATTTAAAAAAGAAAAAAAGAATATCTAAACTTCGCACAGTGGGTTGAATGGGAATTTTCCTTCAGCTGACATCTGAAGCATTAGCAGAAAACAAATAGGGTTAGAAATAGGTAATAAACGTATGCTAGAAAAAGAAAAGTAAATAGAATGTAAACATGGAGAAAGCCTCATTGTTCAATAAAGCAAATGTATTTTCAAGGAAAGGCAAAAGAAAGCAAGAGAAACCCCTTATATACTCTATAAATTCTCAAGTTATTCTCTTATCATTTTTGAAAATCCAAGTTGGATAAATATATTTCTTTCTTATACAACATAATCCCTTGCATTGAACTAAAAATTTTTCCTGAATATGAGTTTCCTTAATTTTTAAAAAATAATTAAATAAATAGAATGAGAGTATACATTTAAGGGGTAAAGAAATTTCAGTACAATGGGATCTGTACCACAATAGAGTAGGCACAGAATGCTGTGAGCATATATATATCTGAAGGTCATCTTCCCTTGTCTTTCTGTCCTGGAAAGACTTCCAGAGGTTCTGGACAAATTACTCCTGAAGGGGAGATAGGGTGAGCAAGGCAAAGGAAGAGGGTACACTAGGGTTTTCCAGGCTGGAAGATGAGCTTGTGGGAAAGTCTGCAAAAGAATAGAAACTTACTAAATTTGGGAAATTTAGTGTAACTGTAGCACAGTGCTGGGAAGAAGGCATACAGGAGGGGGTGGTAGTGACAGAAGATCAGGGTGAAAAAGTGAACAGGGTCAAAATATTAAGATTCTTGTTCAGCATACAAAGCAATTAGTAACAGAACTAAAGGGAGAAACAGACCAAAACACTATCATAGTAGGGGACCTGAATACCCCACTGTAGGATATGGACAGATCATCCGAACAGAAAATCAATAAAGAAATAACATGTTAAAATGACACATTAGACCATCTGGTCATAATTGACATTTACAGAGACTCCATCCCAAAACAGCTGCCTGCTCGTTCTTTAAAGCCCACTCATGTTGGTTAGGGGGCCACCTAGTGACTCATGAGTTCCCGTACCTACCAGAGTGCCCCACTCTCCTTTTGGGTAGAGATTTATTAATGAAGCTCGGAGCACAGACCATCTTTGTCCCCGGCAAGCCCACTAGTCTCAACATGCACATGTGCATGTGTGTGTGTGTGTGTTTGTGTTTACATAAAGAAGCAAATTATTAAAACAATATAATTTCCTTTTGATGAATTCAGCAGGTACTTCTCAGTCCTGACACTCTGATGCTGAAACCAGGGACCATCTACCTGAATGTGCTTGCAAAGTTTAAAGGTAGGTTTTATTCTATACAGTTGGCGTTCAACATTTGTTACTGGAACAAACAGGGTTCATCTGCATTTGTGAAAGTCAAAGGAAAGGTATGTGCAGGTTTGCCGCAAAGAAAGTAAGGATGTATTTCCGGGAGTTGCAAGTCCCGGAGACACAGACATGCTAATGCTCTCAACAGCCTGGTCCCCAGGGTGTTGTGGGAGTACAACTTATATAGGGAAAATAATTAGTCATCATGGAAACTCAGGGAGTTGGGGGCTTGGGTCTACATTAAAGAAATGAAATTTGTGTGTGGTTACAATGTGGTTACACAGTTATCTCATAAAATACAAAAAGGAGACTCTGTGTGCTTGTGTGTGTGTGTGCGTGTGTGTGTGTGTGTGTGTGTGTGTGTGTGTTTACATGCACATATAAGCCCAGGAAGGCATTGTAAATGAGGTTCAGTAAAGATTGGAAATTGATGAAATAAAGGGCTATGGAAACAAAACACTATTTACTTTTGACTTTCATCAGCTCTTAACTGTAGTGCACCCTGAACATGTTCATACTAAACCTAATGCCAAGCAACAATAGCAAAAGGAAAGTTTACATTAAACATATTCAAGATATAATCAGGGGCTTCCTTCAGATCCTTAACTAAGAGGACTATTTTCTGAGAGAGCCTGGAAAGTGCAAGCTTTCACACTTACTTGGAAACATCCCCTTCCAAGGGCACAGGCACAGGCAGATCCCACAGCTTACTGTTTGTCTTCCCGATGTGACAATTTCAGTAGAATTATACTTCCTCTTATAACTTCTTTTATTGCCCTTCATATAACACACACAAAAAGGAAAACTACAAAGGATGACTCTGTTTTGTGCATGGAACACACCTGACTTGGTTCCTTTTTTTTTTGAAAAAAATTTCAGTACTGTTTAAATTACTAACTAAAAAGTTGTCCACTAGATTGTTTCTACAGCTTCACTATCCTTAACAAAATTGGTCTTTATAATTTTTATAACATTTTATTAACTTTTTGCCAAATAATCTGAAAAAAGAAATTAGAAAGTTTATTTCTGCAGTGAAATTTTATCATTTCTAAAAGATTTTTTTTCTGAAATCGAAAATGATTTTATTTGTATTTTGAAGCTTCCCAAATAAAACATTAGTGACCAGGTTTAACACATTATTGGCCGCCTCAGATAGTGATAAAATATGTAACAAAGTAGGTGCACCTCTTCAATGTCCACAATGGTTCCCAAATAATAGCACAGCTATATTTTTTATGTATTAACTTCAACTTTTTCTCAATGAGACAATTTTATCAAAACAGACTATAAGTAAAAGAAAAGCAAAAATAAAACTCAAACAAGTTCCACTACTTTATATAAATAAAACTTGTTAAGTGAAAATCAAGCATATTGATATTGATTCAAGGATTTAACAATGCTGAATATATAAAAAACAAACAAGCTAGCAAACTAGTTATGTTAAATTGCATAATACCTAAATCTTTTTCTTTTTTCTTTTAGATGAGGCAACCCTTGGTTGACCTCAAAGATTGCAAGGACCTTGTCAGCTTGCAATCCGTTATTTTTTATTTTTGACGCCTACAGCACCTGGTCTTCCTAGGTGGTCTCCCATCCAAGTACTAACCAGGCCCAATCCTGCTTAGCTTCTGAGATCAGATGGGATTGGGTTTGTTCAGGGTGTCATGGTCATTGACACAATATCTAAATCTTGAGTGGAGATTAGAAAACTGGTAATTAGTAAATAATATTAAAGTTATCTTAGAAATGCTAAAGTGATCACATAATTAAAGATAAAGGATTAGGGTTTTTTCTTTTCTTTCTCAAAAGAAAAATAATTCAACATCTTACTACAGAAAATAAATTGTCACAATTTAGTTTATTCACCATATATTTCTTTATGTTTCTTTCAAGTTGTCATTGCTCTCGGAGATGCAATTTGGGGGTTTTGTATCTTCAAATCCATGTAAGAGTAACAAATGAAGACAAAAAAAAAAAAACAAACAGGAGTGATTCAGTTCTTCCCAGGTCACCCGACTCATCGGTTTAACTTTTTAACATCAAATAACTCAAGTTTTTTCCTATCCCCAAATCCTGTGAACTCCATATTTCTAAGGCCTTCCAGAAAGGAGATGAGAGTCATATAAAGGGCTTTCTTTTTTCCATCATTTTACTTTCTAAATTCCTTCATCCCAACTTGAGTTTTAATTAACAGGCACTATTTTATCTCCTGAATTTGCTGTCCTCTCTTTTCCTGATTTCCCATAAACATGGCCACCAATTTTGGCTTTTATTCCCCCAAAACACTATTAATGTGTGATCATTGTGCAATATAACTTTTTCCAAAGCTCTATGGGTAGTGTAGGATAATTACAGTATTCTACAGAACATGATATAAAATCAGATTGAAATGCAATTTTAAATCTTATTATCCTTTCTCTACAGATAGTTATTGACATAGAGTTGACCAAGAGGTAATGGTAAGCCACCTTTATTTATTTTAAAAATTCCCTTTTATTCAAATGGTAACAGAATTTTTTAAGGTTTGCATGATTTGGAGGAAAAAGGAACTATCGACCTAAGGAATGTTAAAAATTATATGAATAAGTACATTGGATTATAGGGTGTGTGCTTTTTTTAATCTTCAGTCATTTTCTCATCATAGAATCTTTAAAGTATACTACATATATACTTATCATTCTAGGATTCTTTAGTTGTTAGGAAGAATGGTGGGATTTTTGGTTAACTTTGAACTTGTCAGGTCAATTATGCAAGTGAGAAAATTTCTTAAAATCACAGGGGGAAATAAAACAAGACATTAATACCAATAGATAGGGAAAATGGAGTAAAACTAAAGACAGAAACATGGATCGATCTAGTAGAAGGCAGGAAAGGAGGAAAGAAAAAAAAGCAAATGAAAAGTATGATAAACATAAAGCACAATAAAAGATGACACACATAAAAATAAACTCAATATTTACAATAAATTGATTAACCTTTCAGTTATATCATTTAAGGAGTTTGAATATATTCAGGTGATTCTTAGGAAAAGGTGGGAAATGTCCATCCCTGGATCTTTGAATCGAATTACTTATGACCATATCAATGCACCAGTTTTATATTTCTGCCTCTAGGCACCAGCGCATATGCTTTTAAGTCTAAATGTCATAGGAGTTATTACTCGTGTCAATGATTTCACTGTCTTTTGTAGACTGGCTATATTGAAGCATCGCTCAACAGGTGGCCAATCTTTTAAATGTATAGGAAACTCTTGCCTATAGAATGAGTTTCTGTAAATTAATGTCACTTTAAATACTAGTTTGCTACATTCTTTTTCTTCTAAAATAAGCTGATACCCACATGCTTTATTTTCTAGGTATGATTTCTTTATTGTGAGTCAGTCTGTGAAAGACGATACTGTCACTCCCACTCATTATAACGTTATCCATGGCACAGTTCTCTTGAGCCCAGATACAGTATAGTGTCTACCTTACAGACTATGCCACATGTATTATAATTTGCTAGTAAGTATTTTTTGATACTGATTTTCCTTTAGCTCTATAAAATTGGTCAAAATTGAACCTATACTTTTTGAACCTTCAAATTCATATCTCTGAAAATTTAAATTCAGGGAAAGTAGATATGAAGTTAAAATTTTTTTTTTGTTCTCTTTAAACTAAAGAATGTCATCGGAGTTCCTGCTCCTTATCACTATGGCCATAAATTGGCTTACTCTGTGGGCCAGAATATTCACCAGGAATTACATCATTCCTTGTCAAAACGGCTCTTTTACCTTTGACCTACAGAAGAAAGCCTGATGGGATGTTGAAGACCTCAAATTGTAATTGTTTTTTCCCTTTTGATGCTCTACATCTCACTTATTTTCCTAGGTGCAGAGTTTTAAATTCTAATCATTCTTGATTGAGTGTAGAGAAGATTGAGAATGGTACACACCATTTTCAATAATATCACTGACTTAAGATGAGACTTCTGATTTCCAGACAGGAGAATTGACAGTGAGGATTTTGTCTTGCAATTTACATTTCAAATGTGTTACAATGACTTTGTGATTAATCATGCTCACTTTGCACTCCTAGGAATGCTATTGTACTAATTGTAAAGGTTATATGTTAGTTACATGAAGATTACGTCTATGGACATGTAAATTCTGCTTGATAAATGATACCCACTTTCTTGTAAAATATTTTAATTTTAAAGTACATAAAAAAATTAAATGAAGATTTGCATTTAGTATTTTGTATAAAAAATAACCTGTATACATGAAGTATTGTTGTGGCGCGTTCAAATCTAAGACCCACGGAGCCAATTGAGATTAATTACGAGCCTTTATTAGCTGGCTGGCGACTGACCCGCCCCACTAGAGAGTCAGCCCCGAGCCTCCAGAGGAGGCAGCTTATAAAGCCTGAAACTACCTCCTGGTTGGCCTTGATCAAGCAAGCAAGCAGATTACAAAAGGAAAAGTTAGCTGTTAGCGTCCAGCACAAAGAAATACGGTTTCTGGTGGACAGCTATGTTATCTGTACTCCAGTGGCAATATTGTTTTATTTTACTTTTTGGGAGCCTTGGAGCTATTTTCTCTGAGGCAGCTGGTGCCTGGAGATATCACTCTCTGCTCTGTCCTTGGCGCTGACTTACTGAAGAATTGATACCAATAACCATAACAACATATTTTCCAAAGTCGTAATGGCCAGAATAAAAAGGGGAGATGTGAACAAGGAAGATGTTATTGAAATGCATTTTTACACTGTTACATTCCCTGCTGGTTTTCTAAGAGAATTCAAATCATTGAATCTTCAACCCTGAGTGGCTGGCAGTTTGCTCTGAGGACCATGAGTTTTACTGCCTGTACTCGCCTTTTGACATAGGCAGTTAACTAATTAATTATACAAAGTCCAAATAATAACTCTAGAAATGCTTATATTAGGGGTTCTGTAATGGAGGAAAGCAAAGTAGTCAACCACAGGGATCAGTTCAACATGCTCTCATACCAAAATCCTGTCCTCCGGCGTTGTTCTTCTCTGTCCCTGAGCCTTTGTCTAACTAAAGCCTCTAAAAATGCCTGAATGGTTAGTATAAGAACAGCAGGTTTTACCTAAAGCCATACAATTAAAGCAAGATCTATGCTTTATGAACACATTAGTTTTACACATATGAATTAATATATAAGATTCTTAGTTCATTTTACAGATTCTGAATATATCAAAACAAACAAGAGGTCTTTCAAACATGATTTTATAAGGTGTGATCTCTTTACAGTAGAGGGTGCATCGTGCCCTTAACAGTGAGGAGGGAAGGAGGCTTACCCAGTTTTCGCCAGTTTCTAATTTGAACTTGGTTAAAGTTTCTTTCAGGGTCTTATTTATCCTCTCTACCTGTCTTGAGCTCTGAGGCCTGTAAATGCACTGTAACTTTTAATTAATTTTTAGAACCCTGGCTAAAGATCGACTGGTCTGGGCGATGAACTCTGGGGTTATTGTCAGACCCCAGTGTTATGGGCAGGCCAAATCGAGGCACTATTTCTGAGACTAATTTCTTTGCTACTGCCTTGAGCTGTCTCCTGCTTGGTGGGGAAGGCTTTAGTCCACCCTGACAAGGTATCAATGAACACAAGTAAATACTTAAATCTAGAAGTTCCAGGGCTTATTTTTGTAAAATCTAATTCCCAATGTTCTCCCGGCACTTGTCCACGAAGTCTTGTCCCTTGTTGTACTATCTTGAAGGGCCCTGGATTCACTTGTGTGCAGATGTGGCACTGGGTCGATACCTGCTTGTCCATTTGTTGCAGTCCCAGAATATAATAGTCTCTTTTGAACAGTACAATTAACTTGGTTCTTCTCAAGTGAGTTCTCTGGTGAACCTGGGTTATAAGGTCTCGGCTCAAGGCCTCAGGTACTACAATGCGGCCGTCCGGGAGCCTAACCCTCCCAGTAGATTACTCTTTGCCTCTTAGCTTGTTGCATAGTTTAACTTCTCCTGAAGTGTAGGTAGGGGTGTCTGTTAGCACTCTGGGCGGTAGGGCCAGCAGAATGTCAATTGGCCCCACTGGTTTTCTGGCAGCCTCTTTGCTACCTGTGTAAGTGTTCACAGTCTTGTTTTCACCCCACCGCAGAGCTTGAATCACTGTTACTAGTTCAGTCCGCTGAGCTGAGGTTCTGTGGCTTAGGGCTTGTGTCTAGATGACAGTCCCTCCGGTAACTACTGAGGCGCTAACATACCTGATTCTCTCTGAGACAAACCTGCTCCCATCGGTCATCCGGTTGTGGCCATGGGACATCAGTCAGGTCTGGTCTGAGGCAGGTATGTTCTCTAGGACCTCAAGGCAGTCGTGTATGGGCTGCTTGGGGTCGTCATCTGGTAGCAGGGTGGCTGGGTTGAGAGCAGCAGTTTTCAGGAACTGAATGTGGGGCTTATTGTTGTTAAGTAGGACTTTAGTCATTTTCTTAATTTAGGTGGGTGATATTAACTTAATCCTGGTTGTTGAAGATGTGCAGAGCTACCTCAACTAGATCAGTCAAATTTTTGTCTTTAAACCTTCCTATCTTTTGTTACTTTTTCCTAATATCTGGGGCCAACTGACTGACAAAAGCAAGGTTTTATCAGAAGCTGGCGATACCGGTCAAGAGCCTCCTTACCTTGTTCGGTGTTGGGGTCCCAAGGAGGATGGGTGTACGGGAGGACATATTGAATAAGAGCTGGGTCTGTCCATTTGACTCTAACACAGCCTTAGAGCTCTCCCGCAGGATCTGCTCCCTTTCTTCTGAAGTGAATAAAACCTGCAAGAGCTGCTGGCAGTCATCCTGGTGGGCTGATGAGTGAAGAAAATAGTCTCTAAAGGAGAGATTAGTCCCTGTGGTTTTTTTTGAGAAAGAAATGTTTTTATGTTTCTAGTTATACAGGTCTTTCCTGTTATCTGAAATTCCAATTTTAATATCAGACCATGTAATCACTCAAATCATAGCTATCTAATTATTATAATAGTTTTATTGTCATGGCCCAAATCAGAGCCATGCGCTTTGCTTCTTTATAAGCCCTTTGTTTCTGAATAGTTAGGTCTATTCTTGATATTCATGACATACAATTATTTATAACAACTGAAATTATGACTGAAAGATATAGACAAATTTCTAGGAACTTTATACAATTTCCAAAAACACTTATATTAGTAACATGTATTTATAAAAATGTAACCTAAAGAAGGTTAAGCATCATTTATTACTTGACAATGCTTCTTATATAATTTAATATATAAAATAGACTGAATTAGCTTAACATTTTACAAAGTGACAAAACAAAACCTTTGAGATTTTCCAGGTGCCCTCTGGGAAGTCTTAAAGTTATTTTGAGATAAAACAAAAGATCCAATTTAGATTTTATGTTGGGAAATTTGTCACAAGGCTTGATCACTTGATTAAATAGGATCACAGGTTACTATGAAACAATACTTAATTATTTAACCAAAGTGATAATAAAAGATTTCAAAGGTAAATACTACTATATAGTATTAAGAAGACTCAGTTTTTTAAATAAAGACTATAAAGCACAATAAATTATTTTGATAAGATATAGAATCTTTGTTTCCTAAGTGTATTGTTCACAGATAAAGAAAAATCTTTTACAATCTCTTATTAGGAACAGACCAATAATCTAAACTCCAGTTTTGTGTCAGTACACTGTTGATATTAAAGTTTATTTTAAAACCTTATGATAAATATATTTAATTTTAGCCGACTTGACTATATAAAACAAGATTTTCTCTTTCTCTTTTTCTTTACAACTTCATATGTTCACTTATGTTCTTGTCCTTTATTTTCCTGTCAGGATTTCTCTTTACAAACCTTCTATGGCTTTTCTCATTCTTTCAGTTTGCCTCTTTTCACTCACTCAGAAATAACTACCTTTAAGACAAACACCTTTCCTTCGATTCTCTTCAAAATAAATCTCTATACTTTATTCCTTCTTTTGTGCCTCGAACGACCTTTAAATAACCTGAAACTATTTTAGGATAAAATTACCCTCCTTTTTCTTAAAAACACATCTTTTATATCTCAAAACACATTTATTTGTATTATTCCTAGTAATTCATTTATATATACTAGAATTCATAACTCTTAGTATCCTTAATTTCTAGAGAAAACAATGAAGTAGGCAATTGTAAAGTGTTTTATATATCAGCATTCAATAGTTTAGCAAATTTATGAATATACCAATTTTATAATTTTAAAGGCATATATTTTTTCATAGTACAATCTTAGGAAGACTTAATTTATCTATAAGAGCTTATTTCTTTCTAAACCAACCAAAGCAGAGCTCTTTTATAAATCCACCTTCCCATAAAAATAAACTCCAACCCAAACCAAAGGACCAGTTAGAAAGGAGACTCTACACTCTGTGAACCTTCTAATCAAATTCATGTTCAGTTACTCTCCAGACTCAAACCTCCAACAAATACACATCCATCTCTCCACTATCCCTCAACGACATCCCCGTTTCCAATCTCTACTTACACAACTATTTTCCTACTGCTCTTCCCTGCTCTAATCTAAAATATAAAGAAGGATTAGCCTAACAGTCCCCTATTAGCTTTTTTAACTCTTGTATTTTCAGTATTAAAAACAAACTTACTTCTATCACTGGGTGAATTATTTAAACTTCTTGTACCTCAGTTTTTTTTATCTGAAAGGTTGTTTACAGTTGAGTGGCCCCTCTCATGGCCATCCTGTTCCAAATGTGGGCTAATCTAACTGGCAGAACCTCTGGAGATCGAAGGGGGTGATGCGGGACCCATAACCTTGGGCCTGCCGCCTGAAGTCTTTGAAATTACTGAGACACTGCAGAGGAGTGGGTCTGGAAGAAGCTTGACTCATGGCAGTCAGAACAGCAGTTAAAGAAAATATGATACCTGTAAAAGTTAAATAAGTTAGAACAAGAGCCACGTGTTCCCCTGGGGACCAGTCCCACGGGGCAGCGGCAGCTAAGCCGAAAGAGGAAAGAAGGATTAATAGGCCTATGAGGATAGGAAGAAGGATAAAAACATATGACATTCAGAGAGACCACAATTTTAAAAACAGACACCAAAGAGACAGAGATGACGGACCAACACAAGACAGTTGCCAGCTCAAACAGGACAAAACCAACCAACGAGGGTCAGGATCTGACGTCTCAGTCCTGACCAGACTAGGGAAGTTATGCCACGTCCAGCTTTCCACTAGTTCATAGGGCCCAACCAACCAACCAACCAGATACCCAGAAACCTGGATACTTGTAGTGCAGTTTGACTCACCGGTGAAGCTGCTCCAGATGGCTTGTGCCCAGTTATTACAGAATTGACTGATTCTCCCCACTAGAGAATCGGAATTGTCCACCTGCCCTCCTGGGCGAGTCCGCCAGGCGTCTGGGGCTGAGGAACGTCTCCCAGCGGCCGTCCCCTGGACGGGGCAGGTCCTCGCCCAAAGTGGTCAGGGTCATGGGTCTTAGAAGTCTTAGGAGATCTCCCCGACCCCACGGAAATCTCGCTGGGGCCTTCAAATGTTGTGGTGCGTTCAAATCTAAGACCCACGGAGCCAATTGAGATTAATTACGAGCCTTTATTAGCTGGCTGGCGACTGACCCTCCCCACTAGAGAGTCAGCCCCGAGCCTCCAGAGGAGGCAGCTTATAAAGCCTGAAACTACATCCTGGTTGGCCTTGATCAAGCAAGCAAGCAGATTACAAAAGGAAAAGTTAGCTGTTAGCGTCTAACACAAAGAAATACGGTTTCTGGTGGACAGCTATGTTATCGTACTCCAGCGGCAATATTGTTTTATTTTTCTTCTTGGGAGCCTTGGAGCTATTTTTCTCTGAGGCAGCTGGAACCTGGCTATATCACTCTGCCCTGTCCTTGGGGCTGACTTACTGAAGAATTGATACCAATAACCATAACAACATATTTTCCAAAGTAGTAACAGCCAGAATAAAAAGGGGAGATGTGAACAAGGAAGATGTTATTGAAATGCATTTTTACACTATTACAGTATTGTTTATTCTTTGTACTGGAGTGGGAATTGAACATATTTTTGGTGCGGCTGTAAATAAGGACAGGCTTGTGATTTAAAAGTTGGCAGTCTAAGAACATTGAAATGTTTTGTCACTTTTCCGAAATGAGGGAAATCAAGAGCTATCTTAACATATCGATTTCATTCACTCTCTTGTGCATGTTCCAAGTGTGGTGTTAATTGTGTCAGCTGTACCACAATCAAAAGACGGTCTTGAATAAGCTGTTTAAATGTAAGTGTTATGTTTTTCCTGAAAGCAGACACATTTTTTCTTCTCCACTTAACCCATCTTTAGATAGACTCAGGAAACAATATGTGAAACTTTGTCTTCTTATACTTCTAAACAGATTAGTGTTTTGGGGAGAGGGAGGAGAGTAGATTAGCTTCAAATATACAAGAAAAGGTATGTTTAAAAACAATATAACTGTTTTGATTATAAGCAAATTAACTTAGCTTTGTAATCTGAATCAGTCTTATAAGAAATAAAATTAAAACAAGTCATTTAAAAATATATTATAATCCAGATAACATTTGACTAGCAGTACTGCCAATAATAATAAATATAATACAGGAGATGGATCCATAACTAAAAACAAATTAAGGCAAGATGTTCTTTTCTGAAGTTAGAATTTGATTTATGATAATACATTTCTAGGGATCTACAAAACTTATTTAGAAGGAATAAATTTAAAGTATTTATTAATATCTTTCTGAATATTTTTTATAAATGCAATATAAATACTTATTCATAACACTATATAATGAAAACTTCTAAATTTGTCAATTTAAAATTCAATAAAGGTATACATGTTAAAATCATTTAATTTGATCTCGTTACTTTTAAAAGATATGCTGATCTTAGGCTTCTTAATCTGATTACAAAAAACATTGTTACTTTTCTAAGAGAAATGGAAATATTGTGACTAGGGCATTATCTGGTTTTATCAGCCTCTTAGTGCTTTATAAATTAGGTGAAGGAAGCTGGGTTTCATATTTATAGGAGAAAGTTTTAATGTCCCAAAGGCTTGTAAAATTTCTATAATATATCGCAGTGCCTAAGTTTCACATTACTGATTAAGAAATGGGAGGACTAATTAAAGGTCTTTGAGGAATGGATTTGGCCTAAGTAGCGATACAATATATAATAAAAAAAAAATGAACTTCCTGACTCTTAATGAATAAATAACATATATCTAATATATATGAAACTTCCTACTGAATATAGCTCAGAAAGCTGGATGAAATATTAGAACTAAGAGTTGACATAGCGAGACTTAGACAGCTTTCCTTAGAAAGGCCTGCCTGCTAGATTGGCCCTTGGCTGATATCTGGGAACTCAGAATCTGGAGGGTCCCCACTATTCTCTGATAAGAGTGCCTTGCTGTGCCTAAACTGTTTTTGCAAACTCTATGTTTCTGCTGAATCTCTTTCCTTCTGGAATTCTCGAATTCTAGTACGTGCTAAGCAGAGAGTACCTGGTCGCACAGCCTCTAATGAACTTCCCTGGCAGACAACATTCAAACGCATAGTCAGAAGTTATTGCTGAAGGAATTAAGTGTACCTTTGTGACTGTTTTCTAGCTTTTGGTATCTTCTGGAAATGCTTGGCTTATAGCTGCTATCACTCCAACCTATGCCTCTGTCACCAGAGGGCCTTCTCCTCTGTATGTCCAAACGTTCTGATCTTATAAGGATATTGAGTCACTGAAGTAGGGCCTATTTTAATCCTGTATGACCTCATCTTAACTTGATTATATCTGTAAAGACTATATTTCCAAATAAGGACACCGACATAGGTAATGGTTAGAGCTTATTGTATTTTGGGGAAAACGAATCCACAACAGGGCTGAACAACATGTGAGCAGGAGGAATATAGAATTAGAAAATTTGAGGCTAGGTGAACTGAGATGCAGTCTGATAAACAGTAAATTGAAATAAGAGTGGGGGAGGAAAATAGCCTCAGAGACCTGAGTAATACTGTCAAGCATACTATCATATGCATAAAGCAAGCCCCAGAAAGACAAATGTTGGGGAAAAAGACAAAGAGAATATGTGAAGTAACAATAGCCAAAATCTTACCATATTGTATGAAAAACCTTTAATCGAAATATTCAAGAATTTCCATGAACACCAAGTAGGATCCACTCACATGAAAATAAAATGGCCAAGGGCAAGTAGTAAGAGAATCATGAACGCAGTAAGAGGGAAGTGACTAGTCATGTACGAAGGCTCCTCAATGAGTTTAATGGCTGATTTTCATCAGAAACCATGGAGGCCAGAAGGCAGTGGAATGACAAAAATGCTAACAGATAAAAATTGCCAACCAACACTTCTCTACCGAGCAAAAATGTCCTTTGATGATGGAGGTGACATTAAGACATTCTCAGATAAAGATAATCTGGGAGAATTCATTGCTATCCCCAGCCTGAGAAGAAATGTTAAGTGGAGTCCTTCAGGCTGAAATGAGAAGATGGTGGAGTAACTTAAAATCTACATGAAGAAATAAAGTTACAGAGGTAAGTATAAATATAAATAAGTGCATAAAATGTATAGAGTATAAATATAAAAATATAAATAACATTTCTCTCTGATTTAAAAGAACATTACACGATATAAATATGATAAATACATGTCAATGAGAACACAGTATATGAAGATGTAATTTGTATGACAATAATGGCAAAAATGCTATTGAAATTAATCTGGTATTAATCCAAATTAGCATGTTATAAATTAAAATGTTAATTGTAACCTCCAGGGAAAGTAGTAAGAACATACTGCAGAATATGTAACAAAAGAAACAAAATGGGAGTTAAGTTGTACACTAGAAAATAACAGTAAAAAACAGTAATGGACAAATTTTACAATAAAAAGTTAAAATATATAGACAAAATGATGAAATGACAGATTTCAGTGCTACTTGATTAGTAATTAAATGTAAATGGATTATACATACCAATTAAGAGGCAGATATTGGTAGAGTGATTAAAAACAATGATCTATATGTTATCTACGAGTCAACCTTTTAAATTCAAGACACGAAAAAGTCGAAAGTAAAAGGATAGAAAAATATATGCCAAGCAAATATCAACCAAAGGAGAACTAGGCTGGCATTGTTAAGACAAACTTTATGACAATTTTATTATAGAGACATATACAGTCATTTCATAGTGACTAAAGGTCCATTCTTCAAGGAGATAATTATAAACATTTTCCAGTTAACAAGAGACCTCCAAAATACGCAAAGCAAACTGATAGAATTGAAAACATAAACCCTTCAACAATAATAGTTGGAGGCTTCATTTCTCAATTTTTTATAGTGGAGAGAATCTGTTATTTCTTGTGATGCTGACGTCAGCCCTGTGGGGTGGGCAGAGTGGGGGTCGTGACTCATTTTGTGGTTCGGGACACTTCGATTAAGTGACTTACCCAGAGTTGTGTTGTAACCGCAGAACCAATCCAAATGGCCTTCTCCTGTTTCTATCGAGATACTAAGTTGTTTTTCAGAGATAGCAGAGCAAGCCCTCAAATTTGCAGTTGGACAGACATGCATACTAGAGAAGAAATTCACCCTAGAATAACCTTTCAGTGTTGCCAGTTCAAAATCCACCTAGGACTACATACTAACCACACCCTACCCCCAATTCAAACATGTGATGCATGAAAGGTGATTCCCAAGTACCTGGGCGCTAGGCTCTCATGTTGAAACAATGTAATTCTATAGAATAGGCACAACTTCCTCTGCTTCTTCCTTCAAATGTAGCCCAAAACCCTCTGTGGGAAGATAGATTTAGCCTTTCCTCCTGTCTCCTTGTGGTTTAATTTAGCAATAAAAGCCTTTTCTTTTCTCAGAAGCTGCTGCTATAGTATTGGCTTCTATGCGTGTCGGGCATTAGGCCCTCACTCAGTATCAGTCACAGTGATGTGTGATGGATCTGAGGCAGGGGATAAAGATGGTTCCCTGGGGACAGAGATCCCTGAACACCTGAACATGAGATCATGTCCTGGACGCCCAAACCAAGGGCTCTCCTCACTCCCTTTCCTACATCCTCCTGTTTCAAGGTTGCTCCGGGGATGTAGCTGGTGCCCCGAGGAGGTGCCTGGCCCAAGAGAATGTCTCAAATCCAAATCCTGGCTCTATGTTTCTTTTTTCTTTTCTTTTTTTTTTTTCATGACCATTTCAAATTTAATGAGTACACAGGTGATGTTTGTTCCTGGCTTTAAGTTTCAAAACTTGACCTAAAATACAATGCCTTTCCTTCAAATGAAGACACACTGGATGGACTAGGGGATCCAAACATGTGTCCACCTCCCCCTCACATGCCCCGCCCCCGCACCACAGCACATGGTTCTACCAGCTCCTTTGCAGTGAGACTTCCTGGTGGTCAGGTGACCACTCTGAGCAACCAATAGTCTGCTTGACTCCCAACTGCTCAGAACCCAGGACAGTCCAACCAACTGCCTACCTGACAGTTGCTCAAAGAACTAGCTTCATCTTCAACTGACCAAACTGGGATGAGCAGTTAACATTAATTACCCGGAAAAACAATCTGCTAGACTGGGTTTTGGTGGCTTAATGACTGAAGTCTATAGGCACCAGGGTCTCACTAACCATTGACCTGAGAGCCTGGACTCAAGTCTGACTGAGACCAGGCAGTGGTTGCACTGGCTCTGAGTTGTTCCCCTTCCTCGCCCAAGTCTTTTCTCACCCCAGACTCTGCTTCACAAACTACGGTCTAGTGACTGGACTCTACTGACCGAGTTTTTTGTCAGCACCTTCAGCGAGAGTGGGTGGAGGGCGGGGGGCATTTGTGCCTCTACCTGCCCTTTGGCCCGGTGCTCATTTTCATGCTGCTGAACCACTGCTGGGGATACAGCAGATTCCCTTGACCACAGATGATTTTCATGAGAATCGTTTGTTTGATCCTTTATGATCTTTTCTTTTTGTAACCTGAGACATGATCTTGTAAAATACATTGCCGGCAAGAGAACAGTGGGAAGTAGGAATTCATTCCCAGGTCACACCTTCGTTCTCCTTGTTCATCAGCTGCCTAGGGGAGTCGGCTGAATCTAACTTGTGCCTAGAGGAGGGGGTGTTAGTGAATGCAGTCAGCAGTAATGCAATGGCTAGATGTAGAGCCAGAGGAGAGAAAGAGCAATCAGGGGTATCGTTTTACAAACTATATAAATGCTTCTAACAAATATACTGTATACTTGAAACTAATAATAAAAATTTTAAAATAATTTAAAAAAAAAGAAGAGGAGGGTTTTTGCAGTGTGGTGTGTTCTTCAAATATCCAGCAAACCATTGTTTGGGGACATGACTTTATTTCAATGAGACAATACAGAATGTCAGCATGGCACAGTGACTGGGCATGGGAGCTGGTATCTGATGACCTGTATCACACTAGAAGCCATATGAACCTGAAAAAGTCACTTAATCCTCTCTGTCCTCAGTTTTCTGTTCTGTGATATGGGGCCTACTTTTTAGTATTATGAGGCTAAATATAAAAACAATTCAGATAGAGCCTGAAGAAAAATGACCAGTCCTTCATTAGTGCCATGTAAATGTCTGGAAGAATAAGCAAGAAATGTGGTAGTGGCTGCCTCCAGAGAGGTCACTTGGGCGGCTAACAGGGCAGGGGAGGATGGCAGGTTGCTTTCATCCTTACCTTGGAGGTGATGCTTTACAGATTATAGAGAGTATCTGTTATCACCTCCTGTGATCCCTATATCAGCCCTGGGGTGTGGGCAGAGAAGGGGCTGTGACCCATATTTTATGGTTGAGGTCCCTGAAACTTCACAACTTTAAGTGACTTGCCCATAGTCGCAACTGCTGACAGGTAACCCTCGGACGGGAATGTAGTCAGTTCGCTGGGGACTGAGATCCCTAAACCCCCAAGTCCTCTAGATCAAACCCTGACCTCCTGACAAAGGGCCACCCTCCTTCCACTACCCCAAATCCTCCTGCTCCAAGGTGGCTGCAGGGGCACAGTAGGTGTCTGAGCCAGAGAAGAGCACATGCTAGGCCAGCCTTTACCCATGTGTTCCCATCCCTGACCCAAAAGTTATGACGTTTCCTTGAAAGGAAGTCCCTTGAAGGACAAGAGGGTCCAATCGTGTCCCTCTTCTCTCAGTACCTTTACATATCGGCACCTCAAGGTGAGCCTCCCGAGGGTCCGACCAGGGGTCTGTGTGGCTCCTAAGTGGCTGAGGGCCCAAGGCCTTTCCCAACCCACTGTCCACCCGGAAGCTCTGACAAGTTAGTTTGGCTGTCAGTAACCAGCCCTGAGGACCCTTCGTGCTGATACGTGAGGACAGTAAGCTACTGGGCCGGTCCTTTGGATGTATAGCGGATGAAGCTGGCAAGGCCCACTGTCTGCCGACTGTTGATGAGCAACAGTCTGCGCAGCCTGAGCTAAGGCCTGGCTGACAGCAGACTCTGCTGCACCGGCTCTGAGTGTGCACCTTCCCAGCCAATGCTTTTCTTCAACAAAAGTCAGTTTCTACTACTGCCTCCTCCATCCCAACACTATGCAGGGGCAGTGGTCAGAGACCAATTTCCTCTGAGAAGGAACTCTCCTTAGCCGGTGACCCCCACGCCAGGACCCTCACAGAGGACCACCAAGCCCTGCTAATCTATGTCACCCAGTGTTCATTCCGCCTGCTCAAAGGCTCTGTCCCATCTCACCAGTCTCCCAGGCAGCACCCCAACTCCCAGTGGGTCCCGTCCGCATCAACTCATGGACATGCCCCATGAAATCTGAGTTTCTCTCCTTTCTAAAATCTCTGGATTTAGACTGAACATGTTTGGTTTTGGATTTTGACTTCTACATCCTGGCGGGTTGACCTGCAGTTCCTCTCTCCTATCATGTCTATTGCTAGGGTGGGATCAAAATCTCCTGATCTGATGAAAGCAGTGTGGGTGTGTTCCCTGTGTGTGTTCTCTGGAAGACTGTGAAAGAGACTGGCATTTTTTCTGAACTATTTGATAGAAATCAGAGGAAGCCACCTGAGACTGAAGGTTGCTTTGTGAAAAAGGTTTTTTCATTTCTTGTTTTTCAATTGATGTTTACATGCAATAAAGTACCCAGATCTTAAGTGTACAGCTTTGTTTTCTTAAAAATATAAAGACTTCTGTTGCCAACACCCAGTTCAACATACAGAATGTCTCCAGCACCCTGGCATCTGCCTGTAGGAGATAAGAATACCTGACTTATTAGGTAATAAAATTGAAATCAGTTCCTACATGTTTGTTCCAAGCACAATGATTATACCTAATTAGCTCAGTGTTAGTGTGGCAGCACCCTTGAAAGATAGCAGACCTAGGCAGAGAGCTGAGGCGAAGCCCATGAGGCCTTATGAAAGTGTGGGGCCAGGGCAAGGAAGCCGAGAGAAGCTTCTCAGAAGCATTTGGGCTTTCACAGAGTGAAAAACATCCTACACGGAGTGTAGTGCCCATGATCATTTGTTGACTGCTATGTTTGTTAAGGGTGCTTTTCTATATCCGTGGCTTTTTTTTAAATTAAAAAGTATATTAAAATAAGTAGAAATAGGTATATGTTATTTAATATAAAGTATATTAAATGTACATGTAACTAGAACTAGCGTTAGATCCATACAATACAAAACTAAACTAAACTCCTGCTAAGAGCAGGGCCCCAGGAGAGCAGCAGCAGGGAGGCTCCTGTCCTCTGTCCTCACTGAAGGTCCCTGACACTGAGAAAGCTCCATCCCCTTGGAGGCCCTGGCTGAGGCCTCCAGGTCGTGGCCAACACAGGTGCCATAAGAACCTGAAACATGCAAACGCAGGTGCTGGAATCACTGGGGAGGCACAGAGTCAGATGGAGGAGGGCTCCCTGGGGTGGGTGCCAGGGAGGTTCCTTAAGTTCCAGAAGTGACCTTGGACCCTGACATCCCCAGGGGCCAGATCCACAGGAAACTGGAGCTTTTTTGCCGCTCTAGGCTGAGGATGTTATTTGTCAGTTAAGAGTATCAATAAATGTCCTATAGGAGCCATTGAACCTGGGCATTAGGCTAGGGTAGGCTTCAGGTAACTGGTCCTCTGGATAGTGAAACCGATATGGAGGAAAAGGGTGTGGGGGCTCTAGGACTCCAGGATGAAAAAGCTGAGGCCCTGCCCCCGGAGTCTAGTGAAGTGCAGGAGGTCTGATGACACGGGCAAGAGAGGTGACCCTGCCTCTCTACCAAACACTCAAAAGACCTACTTATCATGAGACCAGCACAGTAAAAATGGACAAAGACTTGGAAAGCTTCCTTCTAATTCTAATAATCTTTATTTTTCCCAACATTCCAATGCTTTGCCTGTGCCTTGCAATTGAAAAATCATGATGCTGTGGTAATAAATTTTAAAAAGTTTTATGGCTTTAATGTATTTCAATATGAAAAGGTTACAGGAAACACTCCTGTTTAAAATGTAGTAAAACCAATTATATTTCTTTTATTTATAATTAGGAAAAGAAAAGAAACATTAGCAATTTGTAACATCACCCTTTATTATTGTATCCAAAATAAACATTGCATTGAGTTTCTTCAATTTTTTTTGTGGTTTGTTTGATTTTTACATATACATGAACAGACGATAGAACCTCATCCTGAGAGATGTTGGCATGATGTTACTCAGGCCAACTGGAGGGCTTCACAGAGGCTGAGGGGTCCTCAGGGGGTTTGGACCCTGCAGTGTCCCTTACTTGATGCTGGACTGCCAAGGGCCCACAGGGATGAAGAGTTGAGACAGGTGAGCTGCTCTGCTTTCATGAGGAGTCTGAGGGCATTTCCATTCTCCTTCCACTTTTCTCAGGAGGCCTGAAGTAGGAGAGGTCAGGCAACCCCCACCATCTCATCATACCTAGAGATAAGGAATTCAACACTGGCTCTCCAGCTAGGAGATGCTCCCTGTTGATCTTCAGGGTGTTAGTAGGGCACAGCTGGATCCTTCAGGGCAAGACAGTAAATAAATCCAAGGGAGGCTTCACAAAGAATACTATGTGCACCAGGACGTTAAGCATGGGGTGGCCAGCAGTTTAAGGAGGGAGAGGAGAGATTGGTCAGCAATCTTAAAAACTTACATGGCCTGAGTAGCAGCTCCAGAAAAGATGTTCTCAGGACACTTTTCACTTGCCTTCACTGATTTTTACTATCCCCTTGTTTCCCTTGCATGGTCACATGCAATAACAGCCATCCCAGAAGAATCCTGAGTTTATTGCATTTAATAAAATCCCCCCAAAAGTTAAGAAACAATGAAAAACATGCATATTTATTGCCTTACTCTTTTCATCCCAAGCACTCCAAGTTCTCAGTTCTTCTTCTGATCCTTCTTCCACCTGAATTGTTTCTTCTACTCATTCTCCTGAAGCACTTCCTAGCGAATTTTGTGAGTGCTGCAGGGAAGAGAAGAAATGTGCGTGTCCAGAGCTGCCCACTGCAGGAAAACCAGACTTACAGGGTCCCTGCAGCAAGGTGGGCCCAGACCTTCTGGCTCCTAGCCCAGTCACCTGCCTGGGCCACTCGGGGTGGCTGGACACAATGCAATGGTGCAGACAGGGGTCAGGAGCCAGGATGATGCTAAGAGAAGAAGTGAGAGGTTGAAAGGAGTTATTACAGAGAGTGATGATACCAGGACCTCAAGTGCCAGCATAAGATCAGGTTCTTTGGGATGAGAACCATATAAAGAGAGGTTGGAGAAGAGACACAATGAGGAGCTTATGGATAGGAAAGAGAGAACACAGAAAAGAGATGAAAGAGAAACTCAATTACCAGCACTCTCTTGCTTCCTCTGTTCGAGGCTTCATCACTCCCAGAGTGGTCTTCGAGTGGATAAGGGCAGCAATGATGTGGGGTGGCCATGGGAAAAGGAAAGGGAGAGTTAGAGTCGAGGTGAGAACACAGCGTCCTGCTGCTCTTGGGAAAATGTGGCCCCATTCCAGGACCCATTATTGTCTTCATCTCTACACTCCTCCTCCAGTGACCCCCCTGGCCCTGCTGCCTGGAACTGTGTCCTGGGTCTGGTCAATACCAGGTGTCCAGGTCAGCAATGCTGTGGGAGAGACTGTGTCCTCTAGAATCCTGCTGGACATGGAGGGTCTGGAGAGGCAGCTGGACACAGGCCTCTCTCACATGGAAGCACATTCAGCACCTCAAACGTGGGTGACATGTGGAGGCTGAGATGAGCATAAGGATACTGGTGCAAAAGCTGTCATGCCAGAGCAATTGTTCTATCCCTCACACAGCTCTGGGAGTGCCCTTTTAATGAGGAATAGCTGTGAGCACAGAAGCACGAAGGTGCAGCTACAAGTCCTTTCATTAGTGGTCTCCAACCTTTTGGTACCATGCAACAGTGCTCCTATGAGATCCTAATGCCTGATGATCTGAGGTGGGGCTGAGGTGGTGATGCTAGCTATGAGGAGTGGCTGTGAATATAAATTAAGCTTTACTCCCACGCCTGCCACTCACCTCTTGCTGTGGGGCACAATTCCTAACAAGCCACGGACTGGTACCGGTCTGTGGCTCAGTGGGTTGGAGACCCATGCTTTATATTAAAGAGAGAAAGTTTACTTATCACCCCCCATATGGCACAGACTAGAAGACCTTTCTCCCCAATTTATTTTCCTAAGAGGAATTTGCTGTGTCCCACTAGAGTACATCCATCACAGGTTAATAACGAAAATGAAACCACAATCTCCTACATATGATTTGAGTAATACTAGCCAATCAATGCCCTAGGTGTGAGATGTACTGGGAAAGGGAGAAGAAAGATCAAGACTTAAGGGAAAAACAATTTTTAGATATCAAAGCAAGAAAAGAGAATGACAAACACAGCACTATCAAAGCTTATGGAAACAATTCCCCTTCCCATGACATCATTAAAAAAAAAAACAAATCAGACATCTACTCACATTTCCTCTTTCATGTGTGTGATCTCATGTCTCCTTTCTTCAGTCTTCCAAGCAGCAGGTGCCACCAACCGTTCCCAAGCCCCTTTTCCATGGGATCTGATCTGATTTTTGATACCTACCAGTAGAGCCTTCAACCTCACTGCTAGAGTTAGAGAAGCTCTCCTACACCCAATCATTAGAAACAGAAACATGCACAACGAAGTTATTAGAAAAAGAGGTTCACCCATTCCTTCTAGTTTACTGAGCTTATGGTGAATTATACGGCATCACCCTGATGCTTCCTGCAATTCATAGACCTTCCCTGGGCTCTGTGTGGGCAGAGTCCTTCCATAGACATTGATCACAGTTGCCGATCTTCAAATCAGAGATGCTGAAGGAATCACTTTGCAAATTTTTACGTCTATCGGGCCATGATTGCTCTTACTTCCAAACTTAATGACCTAAAATCCAACTGTTATGTAAAAATTTGAATGTGGCTAATGAGAATGAATGATTAGATGGTGTGTTCATTGAGTTAATTGAAAACACCAGCATCTGACCACTGGCTCCACACTGGATAGCACAACTGTTGAATTCAAAGATATGGAAGGTGTACCCTCCCCTCCCCTGCTGGTTCCTGTGAGAATTTCATGGGCCTGGTCTAATCATTTACTTGTGGGGACTTCATGAACTGATGTGCATGTGCCAGGTATTTCTTGTGGCTCTGGGGTTACTTGGAAGTAAGGTCAACACTAGATACTAGAGAATTCCCAGAAGGGGCCCACCTGTAAGCAAAGGTGAAGAGCATGGCTGGCACACTTGTACTAGACAGAATCAAAGTAATGGAGATGGGACACTTTGCCGTTCTCAGGAGTCCTTTCTTCTCACCCCTGACTTTGGAATAGGGCCTGGTAAGGAAGTGTGAAAGACCCCTAAAAGTATAAAAAACCTATACACTGAAAGCTGAGAAAAATTTAAAATACGTCAATAATTGACATGACATACTGTGTTTATGGGTTGGAACACTTAATATTGATAAAATTACCATAAAACTTAAAGTGATCTATAAATTAAATGCAGTTCCTGTCAAAATCTCAATGTCATTATATAGTAAGAAAAAAAATTCTAACATATGTTCAGAACCACAAAGGACTCCAGTAGCCAGAATTATCTTGAGAATGACAAGGATGAAGGCTCCAAACTTCCTCGCTTCAAAACACATGACAAAGTACAGTAATCAAAACAGCATGGTACTGGTATAAAAACTGACACTAGATCCATGTAACATAGTAGACAACCCAGAAATAAATTCATGCCTACATGGTCATTTAATCTATGACAAAGGAGACAAGAATATGCAATGAGTAAAGACAATCTATTCAATGAATGGTGTTGAGAAAGCTGGATAGATACATGGGGAAGAAAGTGAAACTGGACCACTTTCTTACTCCATATACAAGAATAAACTCAAATTCGATTAAAGACTTAAATATAAGACCCGAAACCATAAAATTCAAAGAAGAAAACATAAACAATTAACTCTTTGATATTGCTTTTAGTAATAATTTTTCTGATATATCTCTTCCTGTAAGAGAAAAAAAAGAAACTAATGGGATTAATCAAACTAAAAAGTTTTTGCACAGCAAAGGTAACCAACAGCAATAGGAAAAGACAACACTTTGACAGAAGATATTTGCCAGTGATACATCTGATAAGAGGTTAATATTTAAAAATGATAAAGACTTATATGACTCAGCACCAAAAATAACAATGATAATAATAATTCAATCAAAAATTGGGCAGAGAGCCTGAATAGACATTTCTCTAAAAAGGACATACAGATGGCCAATAAACATTTGAAAAGATGCTCAACATCACTAAATATTAGAGAAATGCAAATGAAAACCACAATAAAATATCTCCTCACACCTATCAGAATGGCTATCATCAGTAAGTCAAAAGATAAATGTTGGTGAGGATATGCAGAAAAGAGAACTCTTGTGCACTGTTGGTGGGATTGCAAATTGGCGCAGTCACTATGGAAAACATTTTGGAGGTTCCTAAAAAAATTAAAAATAGACTATCTTATGATCCAGAAATTCCATTTATGAGTATTTATCTGAAGATAGCCAAAATACTAATTCAAAAAGATATAGGCACCCCTATGTTCACTGCAGCTTATTTACAATAACCGAGATATGCAAGCAACCTAAGTGCCCATGAAGAGATGACAAGACAAAAAACATGGACAATTCCAGTTAAGATGGCTTAGAAGGTAAACACTGGGCTCGCCTCCTCTCATGACCACATCAAACTTTAAACTAAACTACAGAACAACCATCACTGGGAGTCACCTGAGGTCTGGCTGATCAAAAGTCCCACAACTAGGGACACATAAAAGAGATCACCTCAAGCCTGGTAGGAGGGGCAGAGATATGAAATGGGCTGGTCCCACAACCACATGTGGTGGTCGAGAATCAGGAGGGTTATCTTGGCTGAGGAGGCCCCCCACTCCAAGAGGAACAAGGGGTTCCAGCTCTACACTGTGTTCCCTAGCCCAAGGTTCTACTGCTGGAAAGAAAAGGTCCCACAACCCCTAGCTGTAAAAACCAGTGGAGATTGTGGCTGAGTGAGATGGAGGGCTGTAAGAGTTGAAGACACTCCTCTTAAGGTGACCATGTGGAGAGTTACTCAGTGTTGGACTCGCTCACTCTGAGCTCTAGAGCTGGTGCAGGTGCTCAAAGAGTGCCAGGGACATACAGGAAGGAATTAAGATGTCTGTCTTCAGGATGAGGGCTGAAGGGGTGGCTTCCTCCTGGGCAGATGTGCTGGCAGTATTCATTGGTTTTTTGTTGAGTCAGCCCTCCACCCAGTGTGTGAATGCAGACTGCCCCTGTATCTGAGTCTCCATCAAACAGGCTAACACAGGGTGCCTTTCCCAAGTGATTCCCTGAGACCCTACCTTTCTCAACTTGCAGATCCACTCAAGCTGCTTCTAGTGTTTTTTTTTCCCCATGCAAATGGCCTGTCTTGGCTCATGCCGCAGACTTTTCTAAAATCTCTCAAAGCTTCACAAAACCCAAAGACACAGCACCTGGTTTCACATGTCCCACACCTCTTGCTGAGCAGCTCCAAGCCTGGCACTAATAAAAGCCAACCTCAGTTCCTAGCTTTGCCCTCGAGGCACCTATAAGACCAGCATAGCCATCTGTGGTTTGCTTGGTGACTTCTACCAGGTGACCCTGGAAGTATATAGGCTGGAGCTGAACTTGGCCTGCAGCTGGTCCCCTCCCAGGAAGCCCTTGGGTGGGCATACCTGGTGGTTTGATTCAACTGGAGTCAGAGCCAGAGGACCACTCAGGGCTGCATCTGAGGAGGATATACCTGAAAGGTAGACTGGGCAGGCCAGAGCCCTGATGAAGTGAATACGTCTCTATAAGATTGGCCACTCACAACCAGCCAGTCCTCACAACCAGTCAGCCCAAGAATCAATCCCTTCCATCAACATTCAAAGAGCAACCGAAGCTCAACTACAACAGGAGGACACATACAACCCACACAAGGGACACACTTGGGGCACTCAGCTAAGGTGACCAGGGAGACTATACCACTGAGTCTCACAGGACACCTACTACATAAAGCCACTATACTAAAACAAGGAGACTTAGGAACCCTACTTAGTACATAGAAACAAACAAGGGAGACAGCCAAAATGGGGAGACAAAGAAACATATCCCAAATAAAAGGACAAAACAAAACTCCAGAAAAAAAGCTATGCAAAATGGAGACAAGCAATCTATCAGATGTAGAGTTTAAAACACTGGTTATAAGGATGCTCAATGAACTTGAGTAGGTGAAGTCACCGAGAACTTTAACAAGGAGATAGAAAATATAAAAATGGAAATGGAAAACATAAAAGAGAACCAATCAGAAATAAAGAATACATATCTGAGATGAAGGGTACATTAGAGGGAACTGACAGAGTGGATGAAGCAGAGGACTGAACCAGTGATTTAGAGGATGGGGTAATGGAGGACACCCAATCAGAACAGCAACAAAGAAAAAGAATCCAAAAAAATGAGAATAGTTTAAGGGGCCTCTTAAACTTAACATCAAGAGTAACAACATTAGTATCATAGGGGTACCAGCAGGAGAAGAGAGAGAGCAAGAAATTGAAAACTTATTTCAAGGAATAATGATGGAAAACTTTTCTAACCTGGTAAAAGAAATAGACACAACCTCAGGAAACTCAGAGAGTCCCAAACAAGATGAACCCAAAGATGCACACACTAAGACACATCATCATGAAAATGCCAAAGGTTAAATACAAAGGATCTTAAAAACAGCAAGAGAAAAGCAGTTAGTTACCTACAGGGGAGTCCCATAAGCCTGTTAGCTGATTTCTCAACACAAACTTTGCAGGCCAGAAGGGAGTGGCACAAAATATTCAAAGTGATAAAAAGCAAGGATCTACAACCAAGATGACTCAGCAAAGCTATCATTTAGAATCGAAGGATGGATGAAGAGCTTCCCAGGCAAGAAAAAGTTAGAGTTCATAACCACCAAACTAGTATTATAGGAAATGTTAGAGAAACTTCTTTAAGAAGAAGAAAAAATAATGTATCAAAAATATGAATAATAAATGGCAATCGCTACATATCTACCAACAAATACTTTAAATGAAAAATAATTAAATGCTCCAATCCAAAGATAGGGGTGGTTTAATGGGTAACAGAATAAGATTTTACATACATTGCCTACAAAAGACTCACTTCTGATCAAAAGACACACAGAGACTGAAAGTAAATACATGGAAAAAGATATTTCATGAAAATGGAAATGAAAAATATCTGTGGTAGCAATTCTTATACCAGACAAAATAGACTTTAAAACAAAGTCTGTAAATAGAAACAAAGAAGGACCCAGTAATCTCACTTCTGGGTATTTATCCAATGAAACCCAAAACACTACTTCAAAGGAACACGTATCATTTCCAATAGCTGAGATATGGAGGCAAGGTATGGGTGTTTATAATGGATAAAGAGATAAAAGAGAGGTGGCACAGATAAAGAATAGAATGTTACTAAGTCATTAAATGAAATCTTGCCATCAGCAACAACATATGGATGGACCTATAGGGTATTGTGCTGAGTAGAGTAAGTAAGATAAAGACAAATTCATATTTCACTTACATGTGGAATCAAATGAACCAAATAAATAAAACAGAAACTCATAGATACAGATGGCATTTTGAGGGTTTCCAGAGGAAGGAGGATTGGGGAGGATGGATGAAAAAGGGGAGGGGATTAAGAAGTACAAATTGGTAGTTACAAAATAGTCTTGGGTGTGTAAAGTGTACCATAAGAATATAGTCAATATTGTAATAACTGTGTATGCTATTAGATGAATACTAGATTTATGGGGGTGATCACTTTGTAAGTCATATAAATGTCTAATCACTATGTTGTACACCTAAAACTGATATACTATTGTATGCAACTATAATTGAAAAATTAAAAATGTTCAAAAAAAATATAAAGATAGCAAGTGAGCATATGAAAAATGCTCTATGGCATTAGTCATCAGAGGAAAGCACAATGGATAAACAGTGAGTAAACACGCTGTGAGATAACACTACCCATTTATTAGAAATGCTAAAATTAAACACCAACCAACCAAACAACAAAATCAATCATACTAAATGCTGGCAAAGATATAGAGCAACTAGAAATCTCATATTTCTGGTGGGAGTTCCAAACAGTACAGGCACTTTGGAAAACACTATGGCCATTTCTTATAATATTAAATATTTACTTACCATGTGACCCAATAATATTACTTGGCCATAAAAAGTAAAATTTTACCATTTGGAATAACATGGATGGACTTAGACAATATTACGCTAAGTGAAATAAGTCAGAGAAAGACAAATACCACATGATCTCACTTATATGTGGAATCTAAAGAACAAAATAAACAAAAAATAAAAACATTTTTAAATATAGAGAACAAACTGATGGTTGACAGAAAGGAGGGGGTAAGGAAATTGGGTGAAAATGCCAAAAAGATTAAAAAGTTCAAATTGGTAGTCACAAAATAGTCATGGTGATGTAAATCACAGCATACAGGACATAGTCTATAATATTCTGTTAACTATGTATAGTGACAGCAGGGTACTAAACTCATAGGGGAATCACTTCATAAATTATATAAATATCTACCCACTATGCTATACACCTGAAACTAATATAAAATATCAACTGCAATTGAAAAAGAAAAAAGATGAAAAAAAAAAACCAAGCTCTGAAATTAGGCATGTCTTTTGGGAAAGATAATTTTGAAATAACGAAGCAAGAAAAGATGATGACAAACACAGCACTCTCAAAGCCCATGGACATAGTTCTTCTACCTAAGACATCATCAACATAGGACAAGAACAAATCAGATTTCTAAACACATTTCATTTCTCTGATTGTCTATCTCCTTTCCTCAGTTTCCCATGTAGCACATGCCACCCAACTGGTCCCAGAAATCTCCTCTCTTTTGATCCGATCTGATTGTTGGCACCTTTCTGGATTGTCTTTATCATCACTGCTGAAGTCAGGAATGCTCTCCAACACCCAATCTTTAGAAACAAAAATAAGAGCAATAAAGCGGTTAGAAAGAGAGTCTCACCTATTTCTTCAGCTCCACTTGAGCTTATGAAGAGTCACATGGCCTCACCCTGATCTTTCATCCATGTTCTAAGACCTTCCCTGGGCTCTGTGGGGTCAGAGTCCTTGAAAAAGACATTAACTACATTTGCTCATCTTCAAATCAGAGATGCTGAAGGAGTCACCTTTCACCTTCTCACTTCTGCTGGCCCAACATGGCTCTCACCTCCAAAGTTATCGACCAGAAATTCCAATTGTATAGACACAATTGAATGGGGTTAGTGTGACTGAGCGAAAGGATGCTTTTACTTTATTTTCATTCACTGAGTTAATAAATGATCAAGTTTAATTAATTAAAAACAGTCACATAGGAGAGAGCAACTCTAGAGTTCAATGATGTGGAAGGTGTACCCTCCCCTCCCCTGCTGGTTCCTGCAGAGTAGTTTGTGGTGCTGATCTGATCGTTCATATGTGGGAAATTAACGGGCCAATGTGCCTATGCCATGCATTACTAGAGGCTCTGGCATTGTTCAAAGTATGGTCAAACCAGACACTAGATCACTCCCAAAAGCAGGCCACATGTAAGCAAAGGTAAAGAACATGGCTAGTAGATCTATGCTAGACAGAATCACAGTGGTGAGTGCTGGGACACTTCACTTCTCACCCTTCTAACCCTTCTCAGCCCTGACTCTGGACTGGTCCCTGGGAAGACAGTGGAAAAAGCCCCAAAGAGGATGGAAGACTTGTACACTAAAAAATAAAATTAAAAGACAAATAATTGGAAACAAATACTGCGTTCATTGGTTGAAATACTTGATAAAAGCCAAAGAGACCTACAGATTCTTTCTGTACCTACCGACATTTCAATGCCACTTTTATAGAAGAGAAAATATCCGGCAAGCCATATGGAACCACAAAGCATTCCTGTAGTCAAAACTATCTTGACAACGAGGAACAAGGATGGAGGTTCCACATCTTAAATTCAAAACACAAGACAAAGCTTCCATAATCAAAACAGCATGGTAGTGGCATTAAACACAGACAGAGAGATCAATAAAAAGAATAGAGAGTCCTAAATAAACACACTGATAGGGCAAAATGATATTCAAGAACAGTGTCGGGGCGACACATTCTCCTCAACAATCAAGAGAATGAAAAGATACCTGGAGAATGTGAGAAAACCTTTGCAAAGCTTATTTCTGAATAGGGGTTAATATTGCAAAACAAAAACAAAAACAAAAAACAATGAAATCAAATAACCCAATATAAAATGGCTAAAGACTTTAAAATACATTTCTCCAAAAAAAGCATACACAGTTCACAGAGCTAGCAAAGGTGCCCAACATCACTAATCATCAAGCAAATGCACATCAAAAGGACCATGAAATAGTGCCTCTCTCCTCTCAGCTTTTGTATTATCCAAAGGAAAAACATAGAGATAACAGATATTGATGAGGAGATGGAGAAACTGAAACCATTCTACACTGTTGGGGAGAACGTAAAATGGTGCAGCCATTAGGCATAACAGTACAGAGGTTCCTCAAAATTTACAAATAGAACCATAATGTGATCCAGCAATTGCGCTGTTGCTATGCATCCCACGGAAATAAAATCAATACTTTGAGGAGATAACTGCACTCCTGTGATTGTTGCAGCATTATTCACAATAGCCCAGATCCAGAAACAACCTCTTTGTTCATTGATAGGTGAATGGGTAAAAAAAAAAGTAAGGTAAAAGATCTTTGGAAACATGGCAGAGTAATAGACATCCTCAGACCTCTCCCCTTGAAACAATAAGCTGAACATCTAAAACTCAATAAAAACACCCAAACTACATACTAGCAAATCTGAGTGTGGGATCTGTGCATAAGAGCTATCACAGGTCAGAACCCTAGGTGTTGGGTGATGCACTGGGAGAAGTAAAGAAGCAGTCACCAGAGCTACCTGTAGCAGGAGGGGGAGGAGAGAAGGAGCTGTAAGTTCTCTGAACAGCTCTGCCTGTGAACGCTGTGAGCTCCCTGAGGCTTGCTGTAGGGCCCAGTCATCAAGGCAAAAGACAGAGAAGCAGGATGGCAGAAAAACAACAGTTGATTTTTAACAGAGGTGGTTGCAAAACCAAAGCTGAGCCACATCCCTCAACCTGCAACCCAGAGGACCCCGCCCCCCCATACCTTCTGAGACTGAGCACCACAGAGCCCCAGGGGAATCTGAACAAACATTACCAAAACTATTGCTAACACTGACAGGAACTGAAACTGAGGGTCACAAGTGTGATAAATATCAGAAAATAAAAATGTATTTTAAGGCTTTATATAAAGCAGGGATCCAAGAGGCTTAGATGCCATCTACTGGAAACCATAAGAAAAGCGCCTTCTTTTTAGCAGGCTAAAGAGAGACCTTTATATAATAAATCTTCTTTCTGGAAAAATGGCAGAATACACTTCCATTAATGCCCAGGCAGAGAAACAGTCCATTCAACACCATGAACAACCAAGGTGACAAGCCATCTCACAAAGATAAAAATCTCCAAAAATAAGCTTACAGACATAGAAATATGTAATTTAAATGACAGAGAATTCAGGATGACACTTCTGAAAAAACACAGTGAATTTCAAAATGAGTCATATCAACGATTTCAGGAATTGAAAAAACAACTAGATGAGCAGAGCAAGAAGATTGAAACCCTTAAAAAGAACCAAATAGAACTTCTGGGGATAAAGAACACACTGCAAGGGTTGAAAAATGAAATAGCAAGCTTGGGAAATAGAGTTGACCAAATGGAGAAAATGATCAGTGATATCAAAGATAGAAATTTAGAAATAAGTCAGAAGGAAGAAGAGAGAAACCAAAGAATGAAAAAAAGTGAAAGTGAAATTCAAGAACTAGCTAATACCATCAGGAGAGGAAATATAAGAATAATAGGCATTATCGAAGGTGAGAAAAAGGAGTAAGGAATAGAAAGCATTTTCAGACAAATAGTCGACAAGAATTTCCCAAATCTAAGGAATGATGAGGAGCTTGGAATTCAAGAAATCAATAGAATATCCAATTATCTCAACCCAAAAAGGCCTTCACCAAGACACATTGTATTAAAATTATCAAAAATCAATGCAAAGACAAAATTCTCAGGGCAGCCAAGGAGAAGAAACTGGCACTTTATAAAGAAAAACCTATTAGATTATCCTTGGACTTCTCAGATCAGACCTTACAAGCCAAAGTGATTGGAGTCAAATATTTAAACTATTAAGTGGAAGAAGCTACCAGCCTAGAACTATGTATCCAGCTTAGCTCTCCTCTAGGTATGAAGGAGAAATTAAAACCTTTCCAGACATACAAAAATTGAGAGAATTCTCCACTACAAGGCCTGAACTACAGGAAATACTGAAAGGGGTCAGCTCACCTAAAACAAAATGACAAAAAAAAAAAAAACATAATTAGGAGTAAAGTGACTATCAGGCAAATAGAAACAGAGGAGTTTACAATGCCCTTACTAAGAACAGGGCATTGTAAACTTAAATAATAATAAGAGAACTTTTATAATAAGATAGTTATGAATGTTCAGCATATATAGGGACAAATTGAGATAACAATGGCTGAAAAGGAGAGGGTTCAAAGATCCAAATTCTCAAAGGGAAATGGAGATAAGTTACACACAGAAGATAATGGACAACTGTGTGTGTGTGTATTTATTATATATATAATATATATATTATATATATTTATTATATATACATATATACACAACTATCCTTTACATATTCATAATGGTAACCACACATAGAAGATTCAGAACTGAAATATATAATGTAAAACAAGAAGAACCATAGGGCAAACCCACAAAAGCCAACCAAAATTAAGAAAACAGAAAGACAAGGACAAGGAAGCAATGGAAACACTGAGCTACAATAAAGCAAAAGATAAAATAGCAAAACAATAGTTTGTAAAGATCAATGAACTCCAATATTCATGGCAACATAATTTACAATAGTCATGATAAGGAAATAAACTAAATGCCCACCAATAGATGATTGGATAAAGCAATTATGGTTCATATATACAACGGAATGTTACTCAGCCATTAAAAAAAAACTGAAATCCTACCATTTGCAAGGACATGGATGGACCACAAGGTAATAATGCTAAGTGAAATAAGTCAGAAAAAGAAAAATAAATACCATATGATATCACTTATATGTGAAATCTAAGGAACAAAAAAAAAAAAACAAACTAATCAAAAATGGACACAAATAAGGTGGACAATTTGGTGACAGAGGGAAGGGAGGTTGGGAGCTGGTAGAATGAGATGAAGGATTAAAGAAATACAAATCAATATTTGATAGTTGGGCACAAGGATGGGGAGCATGGTACAAGAAATGTAGATAGCATTAATATGATTGCTAAGTGGAGGGCCAAAGGAAGGAGGGAGCAATTGGGGAGATCATTTTACGAACAATATAGATGTCTAACCAATGTACTGTATACTTAAAACTAATTTAAATAAATAAATTTAATTAAAAAAAACACAAAAACAATGAAAAAAATGGTTATAAGAAGATCTTGTATTTCAATAATCACCATAAATGTAAATGGACTGAACTCACCAATAAAAAGGCACAGAGTTCAGTCTGGACCAAAAAGCAAAATCCAACCATATGCTGCCTCTAGGAGACATATCTTAGCTCAAAAGACAAATATAGACTCAAAGTGAAAGTGTGGAAAATACTATTTCTAGCAAATGGTATTTGGAGAAAAGCAAGACTAGCAGTACTAATATCAGATGAAATAGACTTAAAAATAAAAAAGTTAAAGCAAGAGACCGAGGAACACTTTATAATTATAAAGAAAATCATGTACCAACAAGACATAACACTTATTAATATCTATGCTCCAAAGAAGGGAACTCCAAAATATGTAAAGCAATTACTAACAGAACTGAAGGGAGAAACAGACCAAAACATTATCATAGTAGGGGACCAAAATACCCCATAGTCAGATATGGACAGATCATCCAAACAAAAAATCAATAAGGAAATAACATTCTTAAATGACACAACTGGACATAATTGCTATTTACAGAGCCTTTCAGCCCTAACAGCTGCTTATATATTCTTCTCTAGTGCATGTGGAACATTTCTCAAGAATCGATCACAAACTGGGACACACAGATAACCTAAGCAAATATAAGAGGGTTGAAATCATACCAATCATATTCTCTGACCATAATGCTTTGAAACTAGAGATCAATGCAAAAAGAAATCAGGAAGAACCACAAATACATGGAGATTAAACACATGATACTAAGAATAACTGGGTTGGAGAAGAAATAAAAAGAAAGATCAAGAGATACATAGAAACAAATGATAATGATAGTACAACATATCAAAACTTATGGGTCATGGCAAAAGCATTCATAAAAGAAAAGTTCATATCATTATAAGCCTCTCTAAAGACAAGAACGAGCCCAAATAAGCAACCTAATGTTTCAACTTAAAAAACTAGGAAAGGAAAAACAAATGAAGCCTAAAGTTAGCAGAAGGAAAGAAATATTCAAAATTAAAACAGAAATAAATGAAATTGAAAACAAACAATGGAAAAAAAATAATGCAGCAAAGAGCTGGTCTTTGAGAAGGTTAATAAAATTGGCAAACCTCTAGCTAGATTCATTAAAGAAAAAAGAGAAAGGACACAAATAAACAAAATCAGGGATGAAAGAGAGGCAATTATGACAGACACTACAGAAATACAAAAGATCATACAATAATACTATGAAAAAGTATGGAACACCAAATTTAGTAACCTAGAAGTGGACAAGTACTTAGAAAAATATAACCTTCCTAGACTGAATCTAAATAGACTGACCATTCAGCACTATTGAAATTGAAATAATCGGCAAAAACCTACCAAAAAAGTAAAAGTCCAGGACTCGATGGCTTTGCCAGTAAATTCTAGCAAATATTCAAAAAGATTTAATGCCAATTCTCCTCAAAGTCTTTAAAAATTAAAAAGAAGATATTTCTTTCCAACTCATTATATGAGGCCAATATTACTCTCATACCAAAACCTGGTAAAGATAAAGCAAAAAAACAAAAACAAAAACAAAAAACTACAGACCAATATCTCTCATGAACACAGATGCAAAAATTCTAAATAAGATACTAGCAAACCGAATACAGCAACATATTAAAAAGATTATACACCAAGTTCAAGTGGGCTTCATCCCAGAGGCACAGGGATGGTTCAATATACGCAAAACAATTAATATGATACACCATATAAACAAATAAAAAGTAATAATCATATGATCATATCAATAGATGCAGAAAAAGCCTTTGACAAGATACAGCATCCATTTATGATCAAAACACTTAACAAAATTAGTATAGAAGGAAAGTACCTTAACATAATAAAGGCCATCTATGACAAACCTTCAGCCAACATGATAGTTAATGGTGAAAAACTAAAAACCTACCCTCTAAGATCAGGAACAAGGCAAGGCTATCCACTATCGCCACTGTTGTTCAATATAACATTGCAGGTCCTAGCAAGTGCAATCGGATAAGAGAAAGATATAAAAGGCATCCAAATAGGAAATGAAGTCAAACTGTCACTATTTGCGGATGACATGATTCTCTATATAGAAAACCCTAAAGACTCCACATGAACACTACTAGAAACAATAAGCAGATACAGTAATATCTCTGGATATAAAATAAATGTTAAAATATCCATTGCTTTCCTATGCTCTAATAATAAAGTGTCAGAAAAAGGAGTGGAAAAAATAATTCCTTTTGCAATTGCACAAAAAATACAATACAATACCTATGAATAAATTTAACAAAATTTATTCCATGAAGGACCTATATAATGAAAACTACAAGACCCTGTTAAAAGAAATCATAGAAGATACAAAGAAATGGAAAGATAGTCCATGTTCTTGGATTGGAAGAATCAACATAATTAAAATGACCATATTACGTAGAACATTATACAGATTTAATGCAATCCTCATCAAAATTCCAACAGCATTTTTTAATGAAAGAGAAGAAAAAATAATTAGATTTGTATGGAAGCACAAAAGACCCTGGATTGCCAGAGCCCTCCTGAGAAAAAAGAACAAGGCTGAAGGCATCACTCTGCCCTACTTCAAATTATACTTCAAAGTGACAGTAATCAAAATGGCATGGTATTGGCAGCAAAACAAACACATGGACCAGTGGAACAGAATCGAGAGTCCAAAAATAAACTCATTTTTATATGGGCAAATAGTTTTTGACAAAAAAGTCAAAAACCTACCGTGGAGAATAGAAAGCCTCTTCAATAAACAGTGTTGGGAAAACTGGAAAGCCACCTGTGAAAGAATGAAACTAGACTGTTGTCTATCATCACACACCAAAATTAACTCAAAATAAATCAGGGACCTGAATATAAGACCTGAAACAATAAAATGCATAGAAAAAAACATAGGAACTGAACTCAAGGACCTTGGACTTAAAGAGGATTTTATGAATTTGACCTCAAAGGCAAGGGAAGTAAAAGCAAAAAGAAATGAATGGGACTACATTGAACTAAAAAGCTTCTGCTCAGCAAAAGAAACCATCAACAAGGTAAAGAGACAACCATCCAAATGGGAAAATATATTGGCAAAGCCACACCTCTGTTAATTAGCCTGATATCCAAAATATACAAAGAACTCATATGACTCAATAACAACAACAAAACAAATGATACAATCAAAAATGGGCAGAAGACCTGAACAGACACTTCTCCCTAGAGGACATACAAATGGCCAACAAATATTTGAAAAGATACACAATATTGCTAGCTATTAGGGAAATGCAAATCAAAACTGCAATGAGATACCATCTCACCCTGTTAGAATAGCTATAATCAACAGAACATGTAATAACAAATGTTGGAGAGGATGCGGAGATAAGGAACACTTAATCCCTGCTGGTGGGACTGCAAATTGGCACAGCCGCTATGGAAAACAGTATGGAGGTTCCTCAAAAAACTAAGAATTGATCTACTGTATGATCCAACAATCCCTCTACTGGGTATTTATTCCAAAGACTTTAAAATCCATATATAAAAAGATATTTGCACACTGATGTTTATAGCACCATTATTCACAGTGGCCAGTACATGAAAAACCAGAGTGTCCTACAATAGATGATTGGCTAAAGAAGCTGTGGTACTTATATACAATGGAATATTACTAAGTCATACAAAGAGATGAAATACTGCCTTTTGCAACAACATGGATGGACCTTGAGATAATCATACTAAGCGATATATGCCAGACAGAAGAAGTTGAAAATCACATGATATCACTTATATGTGAGCTATAAACCTAAAAGCAACAGATAAACAGGACAAACAGAGACTCATGGCCATGGACTATAAACTAGAGGTTATCAGAGGATAGCGGGTAGGGGGAGGTGGGATGTAGATGGGGTAAAGGGAGTCAAATCTGTGACGACAGAAAGAAATCTAACTATGGGAAGTGAACACACTGTTAAAGTGCATAGCAAAACTTATTGGATTTTGGTAAACAATGTCATCATAAAAAATTATTAATTAGTTTAATAAAAAAGAATCACTATTTTTTTATAGTGGGTTGGGTGAAAATCTGTAATCAATGGTTTTGTAAATGAAAATTTTAGATGACTCAGAACTCTAGAATTCAATATGTGTTCTGGCTCATATGTGGATCAATCACACCCATTGTGAATATTGTGGTGAACTCTTGCCATGGGAATGTAAGGAACTAGGCCCCAAAATATGGAACAGGAGACTTTTTTAGGATATAGAGGAGAATTTTGCCATATTTAAAACAAAATGTGTACTTTTCAAGTTATGTTATATTATAGTACAAATCATTGCTGATTTACAGCTAATTTGTTTAATAAATCAAACATGTTATTGATGAACTATAAAACCTATATTAATGCAAAACGTGTCACATTTCCTATTGAGATTACCCAGTTGAGTGAAGGTGGAAAAAAACAGGCAATATTGTGTTTTTCCCAAAAAAAGAATATAGAAGCCAGGTATTTCTTATTTAGTAACCATCCTCAGGAAATATTGTACACAGACATAGGGAGACACATACAGAATGTTTATAAGCATTACCAAACAAGAATTTTAATGATCCCAGATTGATAGAAAAATGTGTGTGTGTGTGTGTGTGTGTGCGCGCGCGCAGAAAAAAAGTTGGAGGCAAAAATGAAAAGAGTTAGGGAGAATATTCAGAACAATGTATTCCTGTGATTGGAGAAACAACATTTATAATGCAGTCATGGATGAAAAGGCTGAGTCTCTCTGCCTTCAGGCCTGTCAGGCGCGGGTCTGATGATACAGATGGGAGTGGTGACCCCGGCCCTCAACCTAACACAGAATGTGACCCATCATGAGACTAGCACATTAAAAATGGACAGAGACCTAGAACATTAACCTTTTTTCCTAATAATCTTTATTTTTCCTAACATCCTGACACTGCCTGTGCCTCGCATTTGAAAAACCATGATGTTGTGGTAATAAATAAAATAAGTTTTATGGCTTAATGTGTTCCAATATGAAAAGATTAAGGACATTGCTGTTTAAAATGTAATTAAACCAATTATATTTATTTATTTACAAATTTGGAAAGGAAAAGAAACAAGCAATTTGTAATGCTTCCCCATACTGCTCCTCAGATAAGCATTGCATTGAGTTTCCTTAAACGTTTGTCATTCGTTTGATTTATATGTGTGTCACCTTATAGAATCTTAGCCTCATTCCCTCCCCAGGGCTCCAAAGATGCTGAGGGGTCCCCAGCCAGGACTGGACCCTACAGTGTCCCTTACTTGGTGCTGGGACTACGAAGCACCCACAGGGTTGCAGAGCTGAGCCAGGTGTGCTTCCTTGCTTGCATGAGCCACCGCCCCAGGACACTTCCATTCTGCTCCTCCTTTTCCCAGAAAGTCTGAGGTCAGAGAGGTCAGGCCTCCCCACACTATCTCATCATACCCAAGGATAAGGGATCCAGTGCTTAATCTCTAGCTAAGGGATGCTCCCTGTTGATCTTGAGGGGTTTGGTAGCACACAGCTGTGTCCTGGAGGGCCAGGCAGTAAATAAATCCTGGAGGCCTCTTCACAGAGATTATAATATGAACTTCACATCCTGAAATTACTCCCACCGTGGCTTTACAGGAACTAACAGCCCTCTCCTCCAGTTTAAGGAGGCAGCGGAGAGATGGGTCCAGCAACCTTAGAAGCTCACATGGCCTGAATGTCCCCTCTGAGAAAGATGTTCTATGGACATCCTTTACTTGCCTGCACTTTTTTAAACCATCTTCTCGATCCCTTGGATGATCATGAAATAGAGGCTACCCTAGAGCTCTCCTCAGTTTGGATGCTTTTAATAAAATGTCCCATCTTCCAAAAATGGTAGGAAGCAATGAAGAACATGTATATTTATTTCCCTAATCTTTCTATCCCAAGCATTCCAAGTCACAGTTTTTCTTCTGGTCCTTCTTCCACCTGAATTGCTTCCTTTGCTCCTTCTCCTGAAGCACCTCCTAGGGAATTTCTAGAAAGCTGCAAGGAAGGGAACAAATGTGCATATTCAGTGTCATTGTATTGGGGATGCCCAGGACAGAACCAGACCTCACAGGGCCCTTCCAGCATGTTGGGCCCAGCCCTTCTGACTCCCAGCCCAGCTCCCTGCCTGGGCCACTCAGTGGAGCTCTGAGATGATGCAGTAGTGCAGAAGGGAGTCAGGAGCCAGAGTGATGCTAGGAGAGAGGACACAGAGAACTGGAGGGAGATGTTACAGACATCATGGTTCCAGAACCTTAAGCGCCTGGATGAGACCAGGCCTCTTAGGATGAGAATTATAAAAAAGAAAAGAAATCTCTGGCAAGGAGTCATAAAAAAGAGCTAACATATATTAAAAAAAATGAAAAAGACAGAAAGAGAAAGTAAATCCCATGTAGATGTTGCTCTCTCTGATGAAGTCTTCAAAATCCGCAAAGCGTCTGAGAGGTACGAGTGCAGTAATGATGTTGAGGTGGCCGTGGGAATGGAAAGTAGAGAATTGAGAGTCGAGGTGAGAACTCTGGGCCCTACTGCTCCTGGCAGGATAAATAAAGCTTAATCTTAAGACCCATTCTGTCCTCATCTCTACGCCCCTCCTCACGGCCTTGATCGCTTCAACTCTGCAATGAAGAGTGGCTCTCAGGTCTACAGGGCCCCGTGTCAGCCTTCAGCTTCTGTAAGTGTGACCAGAAACCATGCCTGTGTCATCTGGTTCCTCTAAGAAGGCAGTCACAGTTACCATGACAGACTATGTTAAGCTTCCACCATAGTAAACTAGAGAAATTGTATAGTATAATGTAAAGCAAGTAGGAAAAAACTAAGTATTAAAAAGTATTGCAGAAATGAATGGTACTGAATACAGAAAAACAACAATGAAAACCAACATACATCAAAAGCTTTGAAGAGATAAAAAATAGATAAACCTCCAGTCAGGCTACCAAGAGAAAAAAATAATAAAAACAAAACAGAGCGATGGACCCATTACTAACATCTTACATCAGAGAGGAGTTATCATTCAGGACCGCATGGACACTAAAAGGCTATGGAAAGGATATTTTGGGAAACTTATGCCCACAAATTCCATAGCTTAGATGAAATGAATCAATTCCTTGAAAGGCAGAAACTACCAAACTCAGACAATATGGAAAAAATAATCCTTGTTCATATGTGTATTAATTAAATGATGGAATTGATAATTATTAACCTCCAAAATAACAGAATAACAAAGTGTCAGGCACAGATGGTTTCACTAGTACATTCTGCCATATTCTTATAAAGCAAAACACAGGGTTACAGAACAACCTTGTAACTGTGTGCCTAGGTGTTTAGCCAGGTGAGTTGAAAAATTATGTCCATACACAGGAAAACTGATGGTAGATGTATTCACAACAGCACAAAATTGGAAACATCTAAGATGTCCTTCGACACATGAATGAATAAACGAATTTCAGTGAATTCATTCAATGGAACATTTTCCATCGGTTAAAAAACTGAAGAATATCTATGAAAAATATGAAAGAACCTTGAATGTACATTACTAAGTGAAAGAATTAGTCTATGAAAGCTTCATGTTCTTTTATCCCAACAAGATAGCATTCCAGGAAAAGTCAAATGACAGAGACAGTAAAAGGTGAGTGATTGCCAGGAGCTCAGGAGAAAAGGCAGAGGGGTTAACAAGGGAAACAGGAGCGTTTAAGGTCAGTAAAAAAACCCTGATATTACACTGTACTAGTGATAGGTGGTTTTACCCCTTATCGAAACCCGTGACTTGCTTAACATTCAGATTGAACATTAATGTAAACAATGGATAACAATAATGTGTTAATATCCGTTCATTAGATACATTAAAATATTAAAAATATTTCAAAGCCACATCCACCACTTCCTATTAGGAAAGACTTTTATATTTCAAGTTTGAAATCAGGGAAGAGAAAATATGATTTAAAGAAAAATAAATCAACTTGTACATGAAGAGTTTGCAGGATGAGGCACAGTTGAAAGAGGAATTCCTTTCAAATGAAAATCTCTGGAAAACACAGAGAACTAGTGTAAGGCAAAACAATCGTCCTGAAGAGCTAACAACAACAACAAAATTAGACAACACTATGAGTTTACATACACATATAGTGTCATTTCATTTCCATTTCAAGTTATCAACTATTTACACAGAGGAATAATAAAAAGCAACATTTCTGGTGTATAGTCATCTCAGATAAAATTGTCCACCATTAATCTCACTTTTGCTACAGCAAAGGACAAAATGAACCTGTACAAATTAGACTCAAAGGAATTATTCAGCACTTAGTAAAGATGCTCAGTGTTCAGATAACAGTCCAGGGGGCAGAGCCAGGAAAAGCCCCCCAAAAGGAGGAGAGTGGGTTGGTGGTCACTGTGTCCTCAAGGGGTTTGCAGGTGGTTCCTCGGAGGCTCCTCAGAGATGCAGCCCATTCATCGTCAGCTTCGGATCCTTTTGTTGCAAAGCATAAGCCATCCTGGGACATTCATGAGGTTCCTTAGGATCACCTGAGACAAGGAAATATGTATAACTAAACTATTACAAAACAGAGAAAATAAACTCTTATTTCAACTGACTCTGGCTGTTTCTGGTCAATGCAGTAGATCACTGTAAAGAGTGGTCACAACCCCTTCTAAGTGTCAGAAAAATCCCAAGACATAAAGATATATAAAAATAATTGACTAACTAAAAACTTCATATGCCTATTATAGGTTTTCGTGTACTTAATATATAAAAAATTACTAAAAAAGAAAGAGGACTACTACCAATCCATTCAACAGGCTGGATTCCACACATTGTACAAACAGTCATGTTTATTCAACATGAATAAACTGTTCAAAAAAAAAAAAGACAAATGGCTTTTAACCTCAGTCAAAAAATTAAAATTACACTGTGATACCACTGTAGCTAAACAAACAAACAAAAACAAAAAACAGTGCACCTAGGTATTACGTCATACCTATCAGTGGTAAAATTATAAAAGTTTCACATCTACTATGGTAGTGTGGCTGGCTGTGCACACAATTTTGCTTTACAAAAGCATCCATTAGTACCTATGGAAAGGAATTTGACAATATCTAGTAAAACTGCATCAGCCCTCACCCTATACCCCAAAACCCAATAACTCGAAATCTATTCCGTAGGGAGAATGGCAAAAATATGAAAAGAATCACACACCAGGCCATGTATGGCAGTATTAGAACATTTAGAATATACTTCTAAAATCAAATGTCCAGAAAATCATCATTAAAATTAGGCAATACCTAGAAATAAATGATAATAATTGTGAAAAAAGAACTGTGAAATGAAGTAAAAACTTTGAGAGAAATATATAGCCTTAGTTATTTATTTTTAAACTGCAAAATGACAGAACATTTAATGAAGGTAATTACTTTATTTAAATCAGAAAAGAAAGCACTAAATCCAAATAATGTAACTAGAATGGTGTACAATTAGAATTTAATGAAAAAGAAATGATAATAATAACAGTAATTATAATAAATACTAACTATTTAAAAAATATAATGGCCAAATCTTTGGTGAGATTAAGAAAAGTGAAATCACATCAACTCTTCTTCGAATTTAAAGGAAGATATGCCTACAAGGCAGCAGAGATGAAAAAGTAAAAGACAATACCATATACTGAACAAATTTATGCCAATGTATTTGAAAATTGTACAAATTGACACAATTTCAGAAAATATATAACCCTTCCAAACTTACTCATTAAAAAATGAAAACCTGAAATATTTCAATAGTCATTACATAAATTTAATCAGTGGTTAAGAAAAATTGTTAGCCTCTCTGTCTCAATCTCTCTCTTTCTTGCTGACACACACACACTCATATGCATACACACAGACACAAAACCCTAATGATATTATTATTGGTTAAATGTCAATATTTCAGTGAGGTTATTATTCTAATACTACTAAAACATTTCAGTAGATGAATACAAGCAGCTACATTTCAATTAGTTCTATAAGAATATATGCTCTTACTACCAAAACCAGACAAAAATTAATCCTAACAAACAAAGTTCAAGCCAGTCTCAGGGGCACTGACCTGAAAAACCCACAGGAGTAGATGGCACTAACCCTTTCTCCAATTGGGAGAGCAAGAAACAAAACAAAAGAAACAAAGAAAAATAAAAGCAAAACAATTGGAATACAGTTCAAAACACATATCTTGAACTGGCGAACATTCTCAATAGTTTTTTAAAGTATCAGGAAAACACAGAGCCATTGGGTGGCTGTCAGAAGAAATTTTCATAAAACGGTGATTAGAACTAAGTTTTAAATACTAGACTGCTTTCTGGAGGAGGGCCTTGGAGAGCTGAGAAGATTAATGTAGGAGCTTGGTATGTGAGAAACAAAGTAAGGAAACATCCCTAGATGGAATGGAGTGTGCATTAGGGAGACCAGTTAGAAACAAGGTTGGGGAAGAAGTTAGAGCTAGATGCTGAACCACAGTCAACACTGCTTTATGTCACATTTACTATGTGACTGGAAATAGAACAGTGTGGAATTCCACACTGAATGATAAACAGATGGATTAACTGACTGATGGGTAGGCAGATAAATACATAAATTTCAGAGGCAACAGGTGGTCTCGGTTGGTGAAAAGACAAGACTTTAGGGTTGCAGAGTGCCATAAACCTAATGGCTTTTCAGAAACTGAATTAGATGAGGTTTAAGTAGCCTAAATCAAGCCAGATTCAAAGAGCACCTTCATGAAAACCAAAGGCGAACCAGATACTACATTTTTAACACCATCCTCAGCTTCCTGGTTTTTTTTTCACTTCTGTTTCTGCATAGATTTGTCCTCTCTGTTATTTGAAGAACAAGTGGTACAGCTAACCTAAGGCCATACACAAATACATAAATGACAGGCAAATATTATGATAGTACCATTTTTGTTGCATGGTTTTAAACATTTAGCACTGTAAGAATCTATAGATCACAGAGAATAGAATTCCTCCCACATTCGGTCTCTGAAACATGCTAAATATGTGAAGTTATTTCTCTCTTTAATCTTTTTGACAATTATTGAAAATTCTAAATAATTTGAGAAAACTTCCTACACCAGGATTTATGATTAAAAAACATTTGAAGAGTTAACTAACTACATGCATGGACTCATTCATTGCCTCTACCACCTAATTGGTATTAGTTTCATCACTATTATTTTCAATTCATCTGGAATTCACAATTTTAAACTCTTAGACATCCTCTGTGTTCTTCTAAGTTCTGTTTCTGGATCCACCCTGTTTAGATCATTCGTTTCATTCTACATGAGGTCCATTAGCAACTGATACCCATATAAGCTCCTTTCCCAAAGATTGTTTACAGAGGTTACCTTTTATAAAATTTCATGTTTTGTCAATATAATTAAGATTGCCATGCTTTGTCTGTGTATTGGTTTAAGAATGTTGAAACATGATATGTGATTGGACACAATGAATACCTATCAGCCAAGAGCCATCTAAAAGAATTGTTCCTAGTGTCAACAGGTTTATAAATTTATAATCTATCATATGACCAATGAGCCCAATATTTGGTTTATATAGTTCTTCTACAAGTTTCACTAGAATTTGTAAATTGGCTCTTTTAAGCATTGTAGACATAACAAGCATATGCTTTCTACCTATTTCAAAGATTCATAGTCATAGCTTCTTAAAAGTCTTAATCACAGCATTTCTCATCCTAAATCTACTTGCTTGTGAAATCTCTCTTATTGGGGCCCCTTGAATTTCTGTCCTCACTTGGACCAGTTCCATTCCAGTTCTGCCTACATTCTCTCTTTCTTAGCTATTTATTTCCTGTACTGCTAGCTTAGGTCCACAGTGCTTTCAAAGGCTTTTCTCAGATCCTTGTTGAAGCCAATAAGTCAATTTGGAAAGTTCACATCTCACAGTGAATAAACACATTTGTAAATGTAAAAACATTTGCAGAAATGTTCACACTGGCCCAAGAATTTCTAACTGATAGATAATCATGAGCAGGAAGAAACTCATGGTGTAGGAGGGTTTTAAAAACTATCCTACCGAAATTTTATAAACCCAAATACTTAGCAACAATTTTGGAAGGGAAGCATTCTGCACATCCTCACCACAGTGGACATTATTTTTATTAAGCATTTTTCTCAATCTTAAAGGTACAACAGTTCATCTTACCATCCAACTGTGTTTTCTCCTGCTCAGTGTCAGCATATATTTTTCATTTCTGTGCCTGTTTCTTCTACATGTGGAATCTTACTCATCTCCAAAGAGGTCTTGACCAGATGACACATCTGAAATGAAGTCTTTCCAATCTCTTAGGCAAAATAATTGTTCTTTCCTGGTAGGCAAAAATTGCTGTAAATTTGCTTCTTAACCAGAAATAACATACTCTCTCTCTTCCTTCCTCCCTCACCCTCCCTTTCTCTCTGTATGTGTCTATTTGTATATATGTGTCACCCATTTTTATTCCTTCATTTCTTATTTCTCTGTTACCTTGCAGAGAGTAGGCATATATTTTTATTTGGTTGAATGGGTGAATGATAATACCTTAGGTTTCTTCAAGCCCAATTGATGAATGATAATATCATAGGTTTCTTCTAGCCCTAGTGATCTGTGTTGCTATGATTTCATTGATCTGAGGCTTGTACACAAGCTGCAGACCAGAAAAAAAAATCTAAATTCTGTCCATAAATTCAATACTCGTTACTCACATGTATATTGGGAATGAGTTTGGTCATTAGAAAATCCCAAGGAGGATCGCCAGAACTACAGAAAAAGAGAATGATGGCAAAGTAGAGGCAGTGCTCCCCACAGATCATCTTTGCACAATCATTTAGAGAGAAGTGGTTTTCTGCTCCATCAGCAAACTCTGTGATCACAGGACCTCAAGTCCAGTGATTAGTCCCCAGAAGGCCACCTGCTAATGAAACAAGAACAAAATCAGGAATTTTAGGGAAAAAATGTGAAGACATAATTATCGCTCTGCCTACTTTCTTGAACTAAATCATGAATGGTAAATGGTCACCAGAAGATTACTTAGGCAAAGGAACATGCATGTACATGGGTGCATAGGAGTGAGTGGCTGCTGTCCATGGTTCTCAAATGCCAATGTTTTCTTGATTCTCCACATGGAGTGAGACAAACCCTGTCTACCCTCATCAAAAATGAATGAGTTTCTTTGTCTTTTAATTATATATGTATTTAAAATATCAATCACTTTGTAATAAATTGAGTTATGTCACACAATTTACAAACGTGGTATTAGGTATCTTTTTTGCAATTCCTTTTTTGTTTTGACAATTGAAGACATTTTTGTCTCAGTAGCTCATGGGGATGAAGGCTTGTGTATCTGTCATCCTGTTCAAGAAATCATATTTAAGGAAAAGAGTATTGGTTAGAGATGAGGACTATAAGCTTTAGATGGAGGAATGCCTGAGTGTGAATCCCAGTGATCTCACTAAGATTACGTGACGTGTGCAGGACGCAGAGATGTTAACTTCTCTGAAACTTATGATGATAAGACTTATTTTTAGAAAAAGGTAAGAGATTGAATGTACATGTTCTATAATAATCAATTGATTAAGTGTGTCAGAATAGTAATAAACAGATTTTGGACTCTAACTAGTTTCTAGGGCTCCTTCAAAGTATTAATTCTCACAGATAACCCATTAAAGTTCTATTAACATCTCCACTTTACAGGAAGTAAAGTGATTTGCTTAAAATCTAAATTCTATTAAGTGTCAGAACAATGATTGGACCCAGGCAATCTGACTCCAAACTCTCTGTTCTTCAGCACTGTACCATGCATATAAACCGTCTTTAATAAGACATGTACACACTAAACTGTGAGAAAACACTGCATATGTAGACATTGGGGCAAGTAGCCACTAAAACTGAGATGAATCATGAAGGTGAAAAAAGAGCATTTTATAATCTCAATAAAATAAAGTTTTTTTCTCATTTCAAAATGAAAAAAAAATTAATATAACTACCTTTTAATTGTCTCTCTTAAAGACAATGATGTCAGGCTGAAAAATTATAAGCAATTTAAGGCACATGTTAGCTATTAATTAATCCCATGTAATGTAAAAGTTGTTCATGCTGAGATATCTATGCAAGCATTCTGAGATAACTATGCTAATGATATTTAATAGGATGATAAAGTGGGAAATGATTTAAATCTTAAACACAAGCATTATAGGCATCTGCACTGTGCTTTGTTCTTTCATTTATTCTTGTGGTCAGTAATTAGTTTTTCTAAACAATATCAAGCTTCTAGACCTCATAAAAAGCCCACATGCTATGCTTAAAGATTAAGTTAGTAAAATGTCTATAATCAATATTGTTCATCTGTGTCATTGAACATTCATTTTTGAATATGGTTCACATGTTGGCAATTAGTTAATCATTATCTAACTAAAAGTACATAATATACGAAATAAAAATAAATGACACACTCTTTATATACATAATAATTACTTGTATCATAAAATCGATTCCCATTTTTGTATGTTCTCTTTCCAAGCTTGAAGGAAACTAAGTCGGTTTAGATAGGTTTTAAATAAAATAGTCAATTCAACAGAGAACTTGCAAGAAATACTACTTTGTGCATTTTCATGTGATAATACTCTTGCAGGTAGAAATAATTGACTAAAATACTGGGAAGAGGTTAAAAACGTATTAGAGGCTCCTGAAGTCTAGCGAGAATGACTTATTCAATGTCCTCAGCCCAAATTATCCTGTGCTTTTTGTGTGAATAATAGAAACAAATAGATGGACTAGACTGTCTGTGACAGTTCATCACTTCCCTGTGCTCACCTGAAAAGGAGAAGTGGGGTTGGGAGCAGAGACACAGACATTTGGGCAGGAAACAGAGGCTCAATGATGCGTCAATCTTTACAAAATGTCTGCAACATTTCAATACCTGAATGTGATCAACCATGGAAAGCCTGAGCAACACACCTGGAACTCAGTGCGGATTCCCAAAGCAGGAACTACTTTCCTTATTGTTATATTATCGGTTTCAAATCCTACAATGCCCCAGCTCTCTTAGCTTTAGTTGTTTTCTGTCACATGTAGAATAAAATCCAAAGTCCTATGATGGCACATATGGCCCTGTGTGACCTCCCCTCCCACTACCTCTCTGACTATTGTTTTTTCCCTCTCCCATTTGATCCTCATGGGCAAACCTCACCTCTTGCTGTCTCCACACACATCGCACATGTGATTGTGAAAGAATGCAGCATTTACACATCCACAGGTTCCCCTAAAAAGTTTCCTCTGGGCTCTGCTCAAATGTCACTTCCTCAGGGAAAAATCATTGAGCATCTGTATTAAGGACCTGCCATCCTGTTATCCCTCACTTCCCTTCATAGCACTTCTTGAACTTACTGTAGCAACCATTAATATACTGTTGAAACACCTGTGGTTGGAACATTGCGAGGCCTCAACTAGGCCAGACATTGACACTGGACAAAAGTTGAAAGTGGAAGAACATTAAGACATCTGTTTCTATGCTGAAGAAGAGCCCAACTAACCCCACTCGATGAAAGAGCCAAGGAGAATGGGCAGATTCCAGGTTAAGGGGAGAAGAGCTTTCTGATTTTGATTAGCCAGACTGAGGAGGATGATAAACAAACACCCAGTGTGAAACTGTGAATAACAACATGTTTTCATTGCAGAAAATATATAAGGCTATTACGAAAACAAGAAATGTTCCAAAAAATCCAATATTTATACATAGGATGTATTAGTGTACAGGACACGGCTGGGAATCTCTGGTGTCACGACAAGTAGCTCCAGTAGCAGCTCGGGAACACACAGGAAAGTGGCCTTCCCTTGACACTTGTCCTTGCCAGATAGGCAACTCTGCTCAGTAATCTACCAGGAAAACACAACATACTCAAGAAACAACTAGAGAACCATTTCAAAGAGGTCAAGTGTCTCCTAGTGGAGATTAATAATACATGAGAAATGGATTCATGGCTGCTGGGGAGAAATGTGCTTAGAAGCAAATTCAGGACTTGAATCCCCAATTCTTTTATGTCGTTATCTGACTCTGTGATTCTCAGGGTTCTCATCTCGAAAAGAGGGAGATGTCCTTTAAGTCACTGGAGTAATATTCATAAGTTTTCATCTCTCTCACACACAACACACACAACTACAGGTGTGTGTGCATGCATACACACAGACACACACTAGACTCTAATAGTATTATAGAAAAATAACAAAATTAAAATGGACGCACCAATTCAATAGTATTGAAACAATTCCATCAAGTCGAAACAGACTTATTTGCAATTCATTCCATGAGAACACGTTCAACTTACTACCATGACCAGGCTAAGTCTAAGCATCTGAAAGAAGTGTTATAGGCCACCTTACTCGTGAGCATGGAAGTAATAAAACCATAAAAGTAGAAAGCATGTATTCTGCCTTCAAGTTAAAAAGCAATACAACAATTAGTGTATAGTATAAGAAAACATCCCGAGTTACTAGAAGTAGCCAGTGCTTTCAAAATAATACTGGAAAACAGAGCCGTGGGAGAGGTTGCTGGTTACATTTTTATAAAGTAAGATTTGAACTAAAGAAAGTACATTCTTTTGTCTCAGGTGGTGGTTGATCCATTCTAGTGAGGTTTTTATATGTGGCGGAAAGTGACAAAATCTGCTTGACAGAAATGGAGGGTGTACTGGAAGATAAGTGATAAATTAGGATGGAGAAGAAAGTGAGCTGGATACTTTGTCAGTAGAGACCAGATTAGAGTGTTGAACACTTTATAGGAGACTAGAAACAGGAGCGTTGGAATTCAGTTCCACCTTAGAGCCCACAAACATATCCGTGGTTGGAAGATGAAAGGATGGACAGCCAGACTTACAGGCTGATGATGAACAGGTGAATTTGATATCGAATGACTTTTCTTGGTTGTTGAAGATGATATGTTTTCAAGGTTTGTATGTTACACATCTAATAGCTTTCTCTGAAGCTGAAAAAAGCAGCAGAGAAAGTCACTAAACCAAGACAGTTTCTACATGATAACCAGATATACCTGCTTCAACAGCACCATAAGTTTCATCTTGTATTTTCTCTTCCGCATCCGAATCAATTTGTTCCTCTGTACTCTTCAGAAGGGCCCAGCACAGGTGACCCAGCTGCACAGAGACCAGAGCCAAGCCCATTAGTCATGGGGACTATTTAAGTTATATGATGATACACTTGTGTATGGTGTTTTGCAATGAATCAAATGGCACTAAACAGTACAGAATACAAGAAAAGCTTCTTATCACACACACTCACCTAACACACTGACCATTTTTAATTATTTTTGTTTTTAATTCTCATATGAAATCCAAACTCTAAATAACTGGCTTGAAACCTCTCTCTCTGCATTGATATTCCAATAATATTGAAGACTTTGAGCACATAAAAAGTACCTTCACATCGTCTGTATCACACATTTCTAGTTAGCTCCAGCATTATTACTTAATGTGCCTTGTGCTCACATTTAGAACTTGTAAAATTTCCTTTTAAGCCACAATTCTGAAACCATCGTGTTAGAAATATCTATATGTTTGTACTACTTGCGAGGGCTGATAAAAATTGATAATCAAGTACATGTCATCTCCATCACACCTCCAAAATTATGTCAATGCTTACATTATTTCCATTTTACTTTTCTTTATTATTATTATTTTTTACTCCCATTATTTTAAACTGTTGTATAGAATTTCATTTTTTTTCTGTAAATATAATGCTATTTCATGCTTTCTTCGTATGTTTATTCAACATTCTATTTGCTATTATTATTGCCTAACTTTTTCTTTCCACAAGAGTTTCAATACAAGTGATTGGATACAGTGAAGAAATATCAGTCCTGGGCCTTTCTAAGGAAATGATTTTGCGTATCACATTTAAAAACAATCAATCAGCCATATGCTCAAAGTTATGTCTTGTCTTAACTGGCCACATACTTGGTCCATGAATTTCTTCTTCAGATGTATTTTACCAGAATTTGTAATTGGTATTGTCACACACTACAATCATAATGAACACACCCTGCACCTTCTAACATAGATTCCTAATCACAGCTTCTTCAGTTTCTTTAGCTTAGCATTTCTTACACTAACTCCATTTACTTGGGGAAAACTTTCGGCTTCATGCTCCCTGAATCTGTGTTAAGACTGGAACCAGGTACCTTTTAGTCCTGCTAAAACTCTTCACCCTAGGATTTCTTTTTACTGCACTGCTGCAGTAGGTGCGAAACCCTATTCATGACTTTCTCAAAAATAACTTATTTACACTTTATTTTGAAAGGTTATGTTTAGCAGTGTATTAATGAAACATAAACACAAATTGGACAAATTATCTTACTGTGAATTCCTAGAGTGCTTTTTCCTGTAAATTGGATTAAAAGGTGTGTGCAGGTATGTGTGTGCGTGTGTGCATGTGTATTTCTATAAGCATGAGTGGAAAAATGTATTTTTGAAAACTATGTAATATGTTCTAGCTTTCTGTCATTCGATACCCAATATTTAATATGACTGTGTAGTTATGAATTCCAGTGATATGTGTTTCTGAAAAGGCAGCCTGAGCAACCATCTTCTTCAGTTTCTCCATCCACACAAAATCTGCTGCCAGTTCCTCCAAGAAATATATGTGAATGAGCTTTACTTCGAAGTTCGATTGGTAAGCGCAAAACAAATAAACAGACAAACAAATAAATAAATAAATAAATAAATAAATATAGCTATCTATGTTATAATGAATCAACAATATTAGTATATAAACAGTATTTCTTGTTAAAATAAAACAATTAGTATTAGCTGGGCTACTATTGTGCCTCCCCAGATATAGCTATAGTTGAAAGGTTAAGTGTATGTTTATTAAGACTTTGACTCTGCTTGGCAGATATAACTATGCCTACATGTGAGTTCTTTTCCAAAAGTGATATTAAGCATATTATGGTATACTACCAGTGATTTTCAACTTAAATGGGTCACAATCATTTTTCAAAGCTAAAAATATATTTCACTCATGTCTTTGAATAGCTACATAGTACTCTATGTTTCAATATCTGTTTAGTGATACAAATTTTTGTTTCTCTCATTATTTTTTTAGAAACCAATCTGGAGATAAATTATAGACATATATAAACAGATATATAATATATAGAATTTATATTTAAATTTATATCAATATATAGAATTCAACATATTGACATATTATAGTAAACATATTTATATACATACTGTATTGATAATACAGTGTGTGTGTGTGTATATATATATAAATTTATCAATGTGCACTTTCCTACTTGGACAGGGAATCTGATGTAGGAGGCATGCAGCAGTAAAATTGTAGACTCAAGGGTATGAGACTTTTAATACTCTCACCAACAACTTGGGAGAGTGCTCAGTTCCTTACATTCTCACCAACCTTGCTTACTATTCATATTAAATATATTGCCAACCTAAAAATCATACACATGCACATCACTGTTTTAATTCTCTGTCTCTTACTATCTCTGTGTCAGTGTTCATCAGGTGGATGAAATCCTACTCACCCAAAATCAGATCCAGCTCAGAGGGCAGCTCTGTGGTGAAGCCTTTCTCAGTCTCTTAGGCAACACATATTATTCTCTTCCTGGTATCCTATCATGAAGATGTAAATTTACCTCCAAAATGCACTGTGGGGTTATTTGAGTAGGATGCCCATTCCCTAATTCTGTATTTCTTAATACACTGGCACTCAGCAATACTAGGTGCAAATAGTTGTTCAGCTGAATGACTGGCGATAATCTCTTTGCTTTCTTCTAACTCTAGCCATGCAAGGAATTCATCATCCTTGGACTTATTCACTAGTTAACAGTATTAGCAGGCACAGAACTTTACTTTTTTTAAAAAAAGACATCCACTACTCATTAGTCACATGTACAACAGGAATGGGTTTAAAGAACAAGGAACATTCCAGGACAGCTAGGATAGACAACCAAAATGCAATGATGGCCACGTACAGGGTGATAGTGCACTCCACAGATGAAATCAGGACAGTCACTGGCAGGCAGACAATCTCCTGTGTCATAGGTGAACTCTGAGGTCCTATGACTACGGCCAACCACAGCTCAATGAGTAGAGTCCGGAAGGCCTCCTGCAAAAGAAAGTCTAAAAGCTGACTTCTGGAAAAGATGAGAAATTCATTCCATTAAGTCTTAATTATCATTTCACCTGCATGCTTGATTAAGAACAAAAACAAATGCCCAAACTTGACCTTAATATGTCCCAAGCACACAGAGTTGCAAATACCTGTTGATTCAAGAAAGGGGTGGGGGTGGCGTGTCCCGGTTTCTCTCCATGGTACTGAAGTAGCATCTCACCATTGAGTCCCAGATTTTGGACACTGCTATCTACCCTGACACAGGTTGAAGTTTTCACTCCCAGAGGATCCCCCAGGCCTCTTCCCCTCTGTTCCCAAATGTCCATCCCACAAATGCTGATATTCGTTTCTAGGCATTTGTCCAGGCCAATCTCAAATAGTCAATGGTCCTCTCTGCATGAGCACTAGAAAAAGCCCACCATTAAATTGCACTTTCCCAACTAAAAATGCCTGGATTCTCATTACTGGTGTTGGTTTTAGATTTGGCATCTACTTTCAGAAGAGTTGGGCCTGTGTAACTCCTTTTTCTTAACATCCATTTTTTGGGTGGTATTGAGACTGTCTTAATGTGATGAACAATTTAGGGTGTGTTCACTGTAGATCTATTACTTGGATGTGTATGTGTACAAGACTGACCTTATTTTCATTTTAAATATTCCATAGAAATCATAGAAGGATGATTGAGCCTAACATTTCTTTGTGAAATAACATTGTTTTTATCTTCCTTCTTTTTAAAATTATTCTTTCTAAATGCTTACTTTATACTTTTTAATGTAAACAGCTTGATAGCCTCTTATAAACACACGTGTTGCCAATAAATCAATGACTGAATTACCATAGTACCTTTCATGGACTGACCCACTGGGTGGACCTTGATATTTCCCAAGTAGGTGCCTTTGTGGCCACATTTTCCTGGGTGGACTTTTCCTATATAAAAATGCATAAAGAAAGAGCATGAGAAATGCATTCTCAGTATAGAGATCTTGAGACATCTTGCTGGTAACAGACTAGAGGGAAATGAAAGATAATTTATTCTCAGTTCAATCTTTTAATCCTATTACTCACTGGTTTCCCAGAAGTGCCATATGAGCCAAAGCTGGGGATTTGGGAAGGTCATGGAGTTTAGTGTGTACTTGAAACACCTATCACATTGATTATGGGACACATGATCAACGCGCATTGACCCTCAGACGTCTGCAGCACCCTGGCAGCCTTACTTTGCTACTTCCCAGTCCGCAGCCCCAACAAGTACCCAGTATTCTAATGGTGACCACCATGTTGAAGAATTCTCACTCTTGCATGTCATATAAATGAAAATATCCAAAGGAAACTACTATTTCTCAGGGAATATTCTTATAGAATATAATGTGAATTTTGTCTATGTTGCTTTCTGAAGCTAATGATTGTTATTTGCATTGTGATGCCTGGATATTACATTGTGAGTACATGGACATTAATTTACTCCCTCCACACTTACATACAGGAAATGGGCATTTCTCATGGTAGATACTTGGAATGATGCTGCTGTGAGTGATTGTGTACCAGCCTCCAGAGAGATACCAGTATGCATCTCATTCATGTGATTTTGACAGTAAGCAGTAAGAGGGGGCTTGCTGGAACATTAGTATAGATAATGGTAAACATACAGTGAGGAATCAATTATCAAGAAGGCTAAATCAATGTATATTTCCACAGGAACATGTTACAATTACAGTTCCTCCACATCTTTGCCAGCCCTGGCTGGTGTTTATTCTGACAAAGTGAGATGTTGTAGTTTAATATACATTTTCCTAATAACTGGTATATTTTCATATGCTTGCCTTGTTGAACTTCCTGCCTTTTGTTTTTTGATTTATGATGCCCCAAAGTGGGGACCAGGTAGTTTGTCTCTTGGCATCCCACATTCTTCTGTGAAGCCCCGCCTGTTCTCAGAAAGACCACGATCCTGCACGAAAGAGCCACATCTTGTTCTCAGAGTCCCCCATAGGACATAGAGAGAATCATGGCCATGCTTTAAGGATGTCCCCATATTAATCAGGAGAGAAATATCTCTCTATTCTCCAAAGCACCAATATCCACCCCCCTAAAAAAAAAACACCAAAAATTCTTCAATAACTAGGTCATTCAGGTCTCAAAACAAAGCCCTCATTATTTTTCAATCCCAGATCTATCAAATCTCTCAAGATTACCTTTGTTATCCAAGACTCTGCCCCTTTTGGAAGAGATAATTGCAACTGCAAGCTTGGCTATAAAAGCAGTGTTAAGTAGAAAGTGCATAAAAGACACACTGTGTCAAATTGGACTGATCTATGACCAATTGTAAACACGAATGTCACCACAGTCTTTCAGATGCAGTTGACCTGTCAAATCCCTGAATACAGCTTTATTATATGCAAACTTTGATTTGACATCAGGCATATCATTTAAGTGTACATATTCATTAACCTTTGCTATTAAGTGATTATTGACTAGTAGAAAATAGTGGAATTGAGATCTTTACAAATAACTACTGTGAGTGCTTAGATAATTTTCCTTGGTCTACTTTTTTCTAACCATGTGCTGGTATTTGTTTTGGGGGTGGCTGTCAATGTTCAGACCAGACAAGACACCCTATGTGAAAAGGCAAAGTGAGCAGGCAGGTCCTGCTGAACACAGAGTCTCTATAGTGCATCTGTACAGAAAATGGCAAGAGGGCGACCTATGAGGCTTGTGATTAAGTGGTACCTTGAGTTCTTTTTTGTCATTGTCCCTTGGATGTGTACCTCATGGGACTTGAGTGTTTCTAGAGTACATACTCATGGTGCCATGTAATACCACCACAGAACCTTCCCTATTTTCATCAGATCTGGGATCCATGCTAAGGGTGACCGAGAACTGACAGTTTGTACATGTGTCCCAAGTGATGCTCACCGAATCTCAGGATTTGTGCACTGACCAAAAGCATCTGAGCTTCCTATGTGTTTGTTTCACCAAGGACTATGACAAAATCTGTGATATTGTACATCATACAGACCTAGGCAATGTGACTACTGAGCTACCTTCTAATGTGGGCAGTTTTTAGGTTCTCTATAAACTCAAGAAATCCCAGGTACATGTGCCAATGCTGTAAATCCTTTGCGTGGCAAATAAGATCTCATGGCTGAGAATAAGTTTGGGTCAGTGGTTCAGAGCACTAGCTTTGGCACCACATGCATCACACCATTGTGGCTGTTCTACTTAGGGGCTCATGAACTGGTGCATATTCTCTGTGCCTCTATTTTTCCACCAGGGAATGGAGAGACTAATCAAAACCAGACTTACATCATTTTGGAAGTGTTCAAGTATTTAATGTATTAGATTATGTGGTATAAATACTAAGGAAAGTTAATTATTGGTGAAGTGTATGAATGTAAATCTCACAACTTTAAAAGACTCAGGTGTGCGCTCAAGATTAGGGAGTCCAAATTCTCAGGACATTGTTCTACCTATGACAGACATCCGCTTGATCTACAAACAACCACTTTGCTTTAACCTAGTCCCAGTTTTAATGAATCAAATAAAAGTGTCAGAAATACTGTTAGTTACTGCTTGAGTCCACATTGTGAGGTCACCCTATATGTAACTGGAGAATTTTTCTCTACTAAGATCCACTTGCCTAACTCATGGTCAAGAGCTATGTATGCAAAGAAGATGAACACCAGTTTCCTGAAGAAGGGACAGTATCTATTAAAATGCCCCATATTCTCAAAACCGTGAAACAATATCAAGTTGCATAATTTCCTCCTTATAAATATAAACCCCTCAAAAACAAGGCAGGTGCCTTGTCATAGAAAGAGCTCTAGAAGGAGGGTCAGACCGAATCAGTTGTGCGTTACATTAAAACATCATTCATGGAGACACTTTCTTTGTTAAAGCTGCAATTCTATATAAAAAATTAATTATCCATTTAATGAATTTTCATTTTCTCCTCATATGTGTATATTGCTATATCTCTCAATGTGTAACAAACTCTATATGCTTTATTATCTATAAGCTCCCATTGGTTCATTAACCTGTTTCTTAGTCTATCATTGTTTGTTGAAATACTGGCTATTAATTGGGTAAATGCTAATTTTTTTCACCATTCTTAGCTCTGGTGAGGTGAATGGATACATGAAAACATAAAATTGTTATCTTATTGTTATTTTGAAAACAGCAACAATACAAAAGTAAACATGTTTTTTACTTCAAAACTGTTATCTAGTTACACATTTTAATGATACCATTTGGAAAACTAGAAATGCAAGTGGAAGCAAGATAGCCTGAATATAATGAATTCAACAATTGCTTCAGTATGCAAGAGAGAGAATACATAGTAAAAACAATGTTAAGATCTCTTCATTGTGTGAAAAGCCTCCCTACACATCTCCACAATTTTGAAGTCTCTTCAAAGTTCTGAAATTAATAAACTTCTTAAGTTTGACAAGGTAAAAATGACATTCGATGTACATTCCACATTTCCCAATACATATCTATATGAGAGGAGAGAGTCCTGAAATAGGAAATGACATATTTATAACTTTACATGACAAATGCTAGAAAGAAAATTAAAATAATCAGGAAGTATATTGAGAAATAGGAACTAGGCCATTTGAAGGGACAGCATTCAGCGGTCCAACATGACCACATCGCTGCAGCTGCAATGAACATACTCCATCTGTAGAGTGGATTCTACACCATATCTTCCTGCTAAGACCTTTCACACACTCAGCACAGGGAGTGGCAGTTAGAATCGAGGACAAGACACATATCAGCACAGAACCATTGTGACAGAGCATGACATGACATTCAGTGTGACTTCACAATCCACACTGCAGGGTTCAGCTGCTGGTTTACAGAGTTAATGTTTTGTTTTCACACTGATTCTCAGGTCCACATATTACTATGCTGTGTCTTTGCTTAAATACGAGATCTATAGCGCCAAATGACCTGCCTCCAAATACAGTCAATAGTGAAAATGTCGAGGGGAATGGAACAAAGTAAACTCTTGAATAAAACTGAGCGTCTATTATTGAAGTACCATCATCACACATTCCTGCCATTTTTGTGCTACACAACCTTTCATGGACAAATAAAGTCAACTGTGTTCTACAGTGCACACATTTAAACAGAACATTAAAGAAATTTTCAGATTCAAGAGTCCATATATCTAAGAAGATAATTATCAACTATACATGTCTTCTCCCTTCATCTATGTATACAGGTGTCCCCACTACCTGAAAGCAGTGTGTTCCTAGGAAACCTTCCTAAAGCAGACAGGATATAAAGCGAAGTAGCAATCACCTAAGGACACATCCTGCTAACGGGTGCACAGACTCCATGGAGATAAAGCACTGATGCTCACAGGCAGTTCCAAGCTAGGTCAGCTTGATGCTGAGATGTGAGTGTGATTCCTGGGGAAGGAGCTTGTCAGAGCAACTCTTGCTGCCCGGGGTGCCACTGCGTCTGGAGCAGGTCCCGCAAAACACATGATGATGGCTGCTGCAGCTTTCACCTTTCTTTAAAGAATAAAAGTCCTCTTTGGATTTCTTTTTCTTTGTTCAGTGAGGTACAAATATGGATTTTCTGTAAAAGCAAAAGGACTTAAAGTGAACTTTTCAATAGAGGCTTAAAATGTGGGGCCTCATTCATATTTCAACATTACCATACATTATTACCATCTCTTTTTGAAACAATATACCTATGGAAAGGGATGTGACCAATTCCAGAGACAAGTGTTTTCCAATATTTTTCCCATAATTCACTCTCAAACACACACAAACACACGCACACACAAACAGAAGAGAAAACTAAAATATCAACCATACCTTAGGCGTAGCTCCAAGGAAGACAGTGCTGAAATATGAGACCACTATGGGAATCATGACAAATCTAGCCCCCAGTCCTCATCTCATGTTCCTTCTGCCACAGCAAACTCTGTGACAAGCATGACAGACTGAGGAGGATTGTGGGAAAGAGAAGAGGGAAGCTAGAAATGTGCTTCCAGTATCATCAATCTGAAGTTACCACCAAGAAGTCAGAGCCACACCTAGTTAGGAGAAACCAAAACACCCGGCGAGATGATGAGAGCATGGGAAAGCAGAGAAAGTCATTTACTGCAGGTGAGATTTAAAGTAGGCCAGATTTAAGGAGCAGAGTGACGTTGAAGAAAATAACAGAGTGGGGTAATTTAAGGGGCCTCCTACCACAAAGCAATGAATAGACTCAAAATGGTTAGAATCAAATATTTTAGAACTCTTGAAGATAACCAAAGCTCACCACAACCACAAAAAAAATTAAATCAAGAAACAAAAGATGAATCTCAGTGAGTCTGATGGTGTCATCACTGTGGCCCTTCCTCTGCTTCCCACCTTGGTGGTGCCTTGAAGTAGGCTGAGCACACTCGGATCAGGTAGCTGCTACTGCCGGGAGCAGAAAGGACCTGATTCCCTACGAAGCACGGTTCTGTGTGCTCACCTGCCCTGTCTGGTGATGCCCTAGAGGACCAGCTAAGGAACTGCCTTTCTTCACCTCTACTGGCTTTTTGCCCATAATTCCTAAGAGAAAATATTCATATGACCAGCAGACGAAAGGAGTAACAGTTGAGGTAAATACAATAGTAACATGAAGACTTTGGAGGAAGAATGGGAAAGAAAGCCATACAGCAATTCAGGGAGGCTGATTCAAGAAAAGTGGTGGACTCTCAGTAAGGACGGTGGACACACTGGAGTGTTGCCTTGCCTCAGCCTCATGCCCTGCTCTGCATTCTGTAGGAGACTTGCTAATTAAGAGTCAGTATTCACAGGGAAAGCAGACCATCACAGCCACACGCAAGGCGTCTAAATGCTTCCTCAGGAACCCATCACTATAGTCTCCCCCTCTGCAGAGACTTGTAGGCTCTTAACTCTAAAGGCAACACAGGGCTCCTGGCTGGCCTCAGGGAGAGTGAGGGGCAGAGGGGCAGCTGAACCCAGTCTGACTGTCACTGTCCTGCTTGAGTAAAGTGAAGTGGTGGGTGAGGGGACCCTGTCTGCCAGGAGAGCCCAGGCACATCCCCCAAAATGGAGAAACCTGCTGACCAGGGACTCTCAAGGAGAGAGTCCTCTAGCTCCTAGGGTCCCTCCAAGGTTTGGGATTGGGTATGGGTGGCGGTGGGTTGGGGGGGGGGAGGCTTTATTTCCCAGAATGGAATTTCTCCCCTTTTGTGAAGTCCAGTTCTTCTTCGCAGCCACATGCGGCCCTCCAACCCTACCCTGCATTCCCCTTTAGGCCACCAAGGGGTTGTCTCATCTTAGTGAGAGCAGCCACCTGCTCCTCCAGGACGAGGTGTCCTACTGAGACTCAGGCAGGTGTGTCCCACACCTGAAGGGCCCTCACACTCATTAGACTCTGCTCACAGCAGAAAAACATCCAGAGAATACTTCTCCCACATACCTGAAGCCCCTACCTCAAACTCACCTGCCTCAAGCCCTAAGGTAGGCAAGTAGTTATCTAGGTGATCCCCAAAACCAAGGCGGCCGCCCAGCACCCAGTGACCATCCTTCCTTTGAGACTCTTTCCTGGGATGCTGTGGCTCACCACTCTCCCGAGGGTCTTGTACCCTGCCCCCTCCCTGACTAGCCCTCTACCTCAGCCATGTCTCTGCAGGGACTCTGTAGAGCAAGACAGAAGGGCCAGCAGGTCAGTGGAGGGCTCAGTCCAGAGTCAGGGCTGCCCTCCCACCATCCCCATGCCCAGCGTTCCCTCGCGCCGCAGACCAGAAGCCATGGCTGGATGAGCAGCATTCTGAATCCCTGGCCGTGGAGGCTGTGGGTCGCTCAGCTCTGGAGCTGCCACTGCGGTGGAGTGTGGCCTAGGCACCAAGTGAGGCAAAAACTGCCCGGGCACAAGGCGCCGCCCCTCCTGAATGTGGCCACTGGGACATCCAGGTACCTCAGCACGAAGATTCTCCCCACCAGATGCACACTCTTGCTCCTACACCTGCAGTGCCTGGGCCTCCCAGAGGACCCTCCCGTGCTCCTGCCCAAAGCCTCGTGTCCCACCACCTTATATGGGGGAGAGAACGACAACATCATTTGTTCAATGTCTGTTATGTGTCAGGCTCGAGGAAGTGGCTGGCGATGGTGGCACACTCTCTGAGCCTCAGTATTCTCATTTTATAATGGGTTTAATATGATTAACTCATGGGAATGAGATGAGACTTGAATAAGATGTTGTGTAAAGTACTTAATTGACATCCAAATGGGAAAAAAAATCCCAGCACTGGTAAAATCCTATTTTTCATTATTATTGTTGTTGTTACTGTTGTTATCACTGAGAGTCTTACAAAACATACTGGCTCTCCATCCACGAGAGACCAGGCCTTAAGAGGCTCCCTTCCCCTGCCATGCAGCTCATTGAGAGAGTGGGGTCCCCATAGGGGAAGGCACCTCTCAGCCAAGACCTCCAGGGCTGAGCAGGCAATGGGCTCTGTGAGAGGAAGGCATGTTCCACCATGTTTTTGACTTTATCCTCCCTGAATGAAACTCAGGTCAAGAAATAGTTATTGAGTACCTACTATGTGCCAGGTTACCATACTGGGGATACCGAAGTGAGCAAACAGTCACATAGCCTTGCCTCAGGGAGCTTGGGTTGTAGACAACAAAATAATAAGTAATAATATAGTAGGTTGGAAGAGTCTGAAGAAAAATAAACTAGGGAAGTGGTCAGATAGGGCGGGCCCAGATGGGTGGGGATTGTGTTTTGAGGTAAGGTGGTTGAGGGAGGCCCCTCTGAGAAGCTGACATTCGAGCAAAGAGGTAAAGGAGTAGGCTGTGTGGGTTTCTGGAAGAAGAGCATTTCAGGCAAGAGGAAGAGCAAGTGCAAAGGCCCTGGCGTGGGAATGTGACCACCACTGAGTGTGACATATAGCTAGGAGAACAATGAAGATGAGGTAGCAAGAGCAAGCAGGGGCAGTTGTCAGGCAAGGTTCCTGTAAGACCTTGAGTCCAATTTAAGGATTTGCCATCCTGCTCCTGCAGGTGCCCTATCATTCAAACCTCCTTTCAGGACATAGGACAGTTCAGAGTGTGCCCTCTCCTTGCGGCATTTGTCAGTGTCAGGAGTCTTGTGCCATAAGCTACAAAAGCCAACTTTAGGTAATTTAGGCACAAGCAGACAAACTGGAAGGCTAATGGGCTCTCCCAGAATCACAGAAACATGGCAAATTGAGAAATGGGATGAAATCAAAGTATCTTTGGAAACCCAGAAAGGAGGACTCTTGGAGATAGTCACCTGGCAAAGACATTGTGGTTAGGGTACCATCACTGAGGTGAAACGCATTCCGTCTGTTTGAGGTTCCCATTCCAGGAAGAGTGCATCCAATTTGGTGTGGGACCACCTGCCCATCACAGGGGGAGGGCAGTCTCAGTCACAACTCAACCACCCTACTAGTTCCAGTGAGGTGTGGTGAGTCCCCCAAGAGCCTAGAAAATGTGAAATGTTTGCTTGGTAGAAAATACAACAACAAGAACAACAAAAATCCAATTGTATATAACAAAATATCAAGGATCTTCTTCTATGTACTGGCCAGTGAGCTAAGGGCTTTGGGCTTTGCCTGTATGAGCTTATTGACTCCCCAACCCAAGCCTGGATGTCTTGTCAGTGAGAACGCTTTGTCTAGCTCACACAACAGCTGAGTGGCAGCCAGAATACTACCTCAGGACCCAAGACATAGATCTAGTGGTTCTCTGTCTTGACTGCAACCCTAAAATAACAGGGATACCTTAGAAAAGAAAGAAACAGTAGACATCCCAGGAACATACTGTGAATTCTGTCATATGGGAAGCTCTATCTGTCTTCCCCAATCCAAAAATGATGAGACATGGCCATGCAGTGTTTTCTGAGCTTCCGGGACTTTATGAGCGCACAAAGTTCTAGGAGGTGGCAAACCTAATCTTTCCCCCACTTCCCCACACTCATCTCTGATTGGCAGAAGCCTGGCCTGCATGTTTTCAGGAGTAGCAGATGGATGTGAGGGTTCCATTTGGAGTTTGAGAGGGCGCATTGGCAGCTCCCTTCCTACTGAGTGAGATGTTGAGCCATTTTAGGTGCTCCCTTCACATAAAACACAGTGACCAGCACATCCTCAAGTCATAAACATGGTGGCCTATAGGCACTTAGAGCCCTATCCTCACAGTGTAAGCCACTGCTGTAGGATGCAGGCTGGCAATCCCGGGGCTTCAATCCCTAGCTAGATGTACCAAGGGAGTCCTTCACTGGCCTCCCTGAGTTTTACCACCATTTTATCTCCATTTTTTGGGGTCAAATGAAATGGCAGAAACCCCAGCTTTTTTCTGAGACTCTGAATTTGCCAACAAGTAAGTTAGGAAACAATGGAGAACAGGCACACTTATGTGCCTTACCCTTTTTAGCCCAGGCAAGGCAAATTCACAGTTCTTCTATTTCTTCTTCCTTCCAAATGGTTCCCTCTACTCTTTCTTCTGGAGTAGCTGTGATGAAATGTGTTGAAACCTGGAGGGAAGAGAACAATTATGCATATCAGAGCCGTTTGCCATGTGAGGTGGTGCCCAGGGCAGAACAGAGCCAAGCCCTTCTGATTCCCAGCCCAGCTCCCAGCCTGGGTCACTTAGGGTTGCTCAACTCAATTCAATGGTACGATGAAGGTCATGAGCCAGGGCCATCCTAAATGAGAGAAAGTGCAGAACTGGAGGGAGATATTACAGACAGTGATGATCCCAGGACCTCAAGTGCCGGCAGGGGACCAGGGCCTTCAATGAGAATAACATAAAGTGGGGCTGGGAAGACTCATAAATACAGGCTGTGGATAGGAAAGAGAGAATGTGGAAAAGAAAGGAAAGAAGATGTCAATTACATGCACTCTTATGCTCCTATGTCGCAGGCTTCATCATCCGCAGTGTAGTCTTAGAGTGGGTAAGTGCACCAAAGATGTGGGGTGACCTGGAAAAAAATGGGAGAGTTAAGAGACAAGGTGGAAACCCAGCATCCTGCTGCTCCTGGATTATGTAGCCTAACCCCAGGATCCATTATTGTCCTCATCTCGACACTCCTCACCTAGTGATCCCCTGGCCCTGATCAGAGAGACAGTTTGGGGCCTGGTCAACCCCAGGAAACCAGGTCAGCAATGCTGTGGGATAAAGTGTGCCCTGTAGAATCCTGCCAACCATGGGGGGCCTGGAGATGTAGCTGAACACTGACCTCTCTCACATAGAAGCATTCAGCACCTCAAACGTGGGCGACATGTGGAGGCTGAGATGAGCTCAAGGATACTGGAGCACTAACTATAATGCCAGAGGTATTGTTCTTTCCCTCATGCAGCTCTGGGAGTGCCCCATGAATGAGGAGCCAGCATGAGCACAGAAGCACGAAGGGGCTGATTTACTTTAAAAGGAAGAGAGTTTACTTCTTACACACCACTGGGCACACACTAGAAGGCTTTGTCCCCAGTTTAAGAGCCTAGGAGGGAGTCGTTGTGTCTCATTAAAGTACGTCCATCGTAGGTCAATAACAAAAACAAACCATGATCTCCTGCATACGATTCCCAGGAGCGCTAACAGAGCAGTGCCTGAGCTCTGACGTAGCTCTGGGGCAGGGGGAGGTAAGAACAAGACTTGTGGGAATGAATGTTTTTTAATAGCAAAGTGAGGACACAGGATGACAAACACACCACTCTCAAAGCCTACGGAAACAATTCCTCTTCCTGTGACATCATTCAAAAAGGAAGAACACATCAGGTTTCTACACCCATTTCCTTCATTTTTATTTTTATTTTTATTTTTTATTTTGTCTAATGTCACGTCTCCCTCCCTCAGTTTTCCAAGCAGCAGGTGCCACTAACTGTGGCACCCAGGCCTCTCTCCCATGGGATCTGACCTGTGTGTTGGTGCCTACCTGTAGAGTCTTCATTCTTGCTCTTGGAGTCAGAGAGGCTCTGTAATACACAATTCTGAGATACATAAACATGAGCAATAAAATTATTAAAAAGAGAGGCTCCCCCATTCCTTCTAGTTTCTTTGAGTCTATGGTGAGTCATAGGCATCACCCTGATGTTCCCCACAATTCATGCACCTTTCCTGGTCTCTGAGGAGTCATAGCCCTTCACCTAGACATTGGCCACAGTTACCAACCTTTAAATAAGAGATGCTGAAGGAATCAATTTTCACCTTTTCACTTCCACTTGCCCATGACAGCTTTCACCTCCAACCTTACCAACTTGAAATTCCAACTGTTTCATTCAAACTAGAATGAGACTAGTAGGATTGACCGATTGATATTTTATTCTATTTCAGTTCAGAGTTCATTAAAGAAAGCCACATCAGGCCACTGGCCAGAGTTTTTCCCGTACAACCACTTCCTTTCACTACACCCAGCCCTCATTCCCAGCAGGAACCCAGACCAAACCTGAAGAAAAGTCCCACCTTCTTCAGAACCTAAAGTCTTTCCTCAGCAACTGACTGATTTCATGATACATACATTTTTTTTCATCTGTTCACACATCAGACTGCAATTAGAGAAATAGAAAAAAAAAAACCAGTGAGGATCACTTCATCCTGGACACTCTGCACAGGCTTTCATTTCCCCTGATGGCCTTAGAACACCAGACAGGAAACAGTGGTTGCATCAATGACCCAAGAGAAAACAGAAGGGACGCCTGGGGGAAAGCTCGAAGCTCATAATGGAAGGTCCTCAAGTCCCTTGGTTTAGCAATTACAGTTTCCTTTTCAAAGAGAAAAACTTTCTGCAGGGGAAAATGCTCTCTAAAGTACAGTTTGTAACTGCTGCTGTCCTTTCTGAGTGCCCTCTTGAATCAGGTATCAGGGGTAATAGGCTCTCACTAAACAGTATCCCTACCTAGTAAACTGTCTCTGTCATAGAGCATATACATGTTCACATTTTCATACGCTAATTTTACTGAAAAAGAGAAAAAGAAACTTTTCCGTCTCAGTGCAAAAAAAACAAATTCAGCTTGGGGATGGATGGGACCTCCTCATATGCAGTGTTCTAGGGAGATCCTGCACCACCACCTCACGGAGAGCTAAAAAGACAAAAGGTAGCTATTAGTCACTGGCGATGCTGCTCAGGACATACTTTGCAAGCTTTGCAAGGTGTGCTCATGAGGCAAGTAGATGTGGATGTGGCATTTAATAAGCATAAATTGAGTTGCTGCAGGGTCATCCTCCTGGGTGGCTGAAGGAAGGGCAAAAACAGGGGCAGGAAAGAAAAAGAAATGGAGCCTTTGGCATGAAATCCAGAGGGAATCAAGTATATCTAACATAATCATAATGGGAAAATGAAAATGCATGCTATGTTTCAATGATAGGCTTTCATTGACTCCACCTGCCCATTGTATACCTGGCCAAGTTCCCCAATTTTGGAATATCACAAGACAATCTCAGCACATGCATTCATATGTGCTGCTACTGTCTTCATCTTTAATAATGGAGTTTTACCCTTTATGTCATAATAAAGTATATTTTATTTAATATGTATATTTATTGTGGGTATAGAGGACAGTAGCTTTAGTAACATTCATTATACGTGGACCATCTCTACTATCTCTACCTAAACGTGTCATCCTATCCCACATACCTTCTGATCTCATTAGTAAATCACCCCACCGCTCCCTATTTCACCCCTTGATCATCTCTACTTTCTCTCACAATGAATTTGCTTTTTCCAGGGACCTCTTATAAGTGGAATCATATGTTATTTGTCTTTCTTTTGACTACCTCATGTCATTAAGTACGAAAAGCATTCCATTATGGGTACCCATCATATTTTATTTATCTACTCACGGATCGACTTAGGAGTGGTTTGCATTTGTTAGCTACTGTGAAGAATGGGCCTATGAATACTGGTGTACAGATAGCTCTAAGACACTCTAATGGTGATACATGATATTCTGGCCAAAAAATGTTCCAGCACGGAGTGAAACTGAATGTAAACTCAGGACTTTTTTAATTAATAAAAATATATCAATATTATATTATTAATTATAACAATGTATCATGCAAATATAAGATGCAAATATAGGGCAGGAGTGGAATATGGGAACTAGGTATATTATCTCCTCAACTTTATGTTCATCTAAACCTATTCTAGATAAGATGAATCCATTTTTACAAGTCTGGAGATACTGTATCAGGGAGAGATCTATTTAGCTCATGTCAAAAATCAGATAATATCTGTGCATTAGCTACAGACCCTGCTTACTATTTAAATTGAACCATATTTTGGGTCTCGATGCATCTTTTCTTCTATAGTTACAGTACTACTTATTTAATTGAGACATTTAAATTGTACCCATGCAGTTGAAAAACAGAATGGCTTAGAATTTATATAATATTCTCTTAAAATAAAAACACTGAATAATTATTCCTGAATTGACTTAATGAGCATATTTTCACAGTACCTTCCTTGGGCTGCGCTGAGGGATGTACCCTATTGTGTGGCCGGTGTAAACTCATTTGAACCTCTTCTTCCTCATTTAGAAGCTCCACATACCTGGGAAAGTCCTTCAGACCCCTTGGGGTCTCAATGCCATGTTCTGAGACCTGCAAATTTTAAGGTGTCCTACTTATTAATATTATGTGATGAGGCTAAAAATGATTACATGCAGGTAAAGCTATGAGAAAAAATAAGTGACTGGTGCTATGTAATTGCTCTGTAAGTGTCCGATATTTGAATGACTACAAGTATAACCTAGACACTTGGTAGCAGCTGAACCTAGAGAGGGGACTGGGATGGCTCCACAGCAAGGGAGGGGGGCAGGTTGCTTTTATCCTTTGCATGAGGGTGAAGTCTTCCAGTTTACGGAGAGTATCTGTTATCACCTCCTGAAATTCCCACATCAACCTTACAGTAGGGAAGGCAAAGCAGGAGCTGTGACTTATAATTTACACTGAAAACCATAGAAATATACAGAGATTAAGTGATTTGCCCAACATAGATGAGTGTAAATCAGGTAAGAAAACATGGATGGTATCTTGGGCCTAGAGATCCCGAACTTCTAAGACACGTGAGGTCATGCCCTTGGTGCCTAAACGATGAGATGCCCTGGGCATCTCTGTCAGATGCTCCTGCCCCATTGTTTCAGTGGGAGGGAGGTGATGTCCTGGAGAAGGAGGCTGAGCCACATGGAGTCCAACTTTATAACGTAGACCGCACTTCTCCTTTTCAGGCTCTGACCCCCAAAACAACGGTGTCCTCTAAGCAAAGCCCCTCAGAAGGACCAGGGAAGTCCCAATGTGGCCAACCTCCCCCAGTGTCTGTCCACTGTCAGCTTTCTCACACTGAGTCTTCCCCATGACCAGGTGACCGCCCTGAGTCACTAGCGATCTGGGCGATGCCCAACCCACCCAGAACATTCTACAACTACTGCATGTGACAGATTTACCAAAAACAGCTTCTCTTTCATTGAAAAACCCTGGATGAGCACTTACTGTCCATGAACAGGGACACTGGCCGTCCGTGTTGATGCTTTGACGATTCCGTGAATTAAGGCTGAAACCTCCACTGTCTGCTGACTATTGGTCTGCACAGCCTGTGCTATGCCTGGCTGACAGCGGGCAGTGGCTTCACTGGTGCTCAGTGTGCTGCCTCCCTGTTGATTGCTTCCTCACCACAGTACAGTGTCTACAAACTCCTCTACCTTCCTAGACTCTGCAGTGGGGTGAATTAATCAGACACTCATGGGGTTCAAACAGTGACCTCAGTGAACACTATCAAGGGATGAGGGGCCCAATGGGACCACGTAAGGATCTCTCAACATTAAAGTTCCCCAAACAAGTCTGTCCACCTTATTCGACCCAGTGGGGAAGAACTCTAAAAGCCAGGAGGCAGAAATTATAATGAAGAACACAACCTGGAATCAGCAGGCACATTTCCCCCAGGTGGATCAGCCAAGACGCTTCTTGGGTTTCTTCTTACTTTCTTCCCAGGTTCCACGGATCCACCACCATCTTACTGCCGTGGCTGCGAGAGGAATGGCTATGTGTTCTCTGGGAAGATGTGCTCAGGGCAACTTTCACTGACTTTCCCAGAGTATTATCATCCTTTTCTTTCCACTTTTAGAGTCACAAGCAATAGGAGAAACTCCAGGACTTTTTATTGCAGTTTTATGTGAACTGACATAAGTAAATTAGGAAACAATGGAGAACGGGCCCACTTTTTTACCTTACCTTGTTTTGTCCCATGCAACAGAAGTTCAAAGTTCTATTCGTTCTTAATTGCTTTCTTCTTCTCTTTGTTGAGGTGATTTGGCTGGAGTATGGAAAGGAAAGAGCAAGTCATGTGGAAAAGATAATTTTTAAACAGAATAGCAAGAAAACATGATGTCAAACATAGCACACTCAAAGCCCATGGACACAGTTCCTTTTTCTGCGACATTAATAAAGTGGGGAAAACAAATTAAACTTCTACACACATTTCATTTCTCTGTCTGATTACATATCTCCCTTCCTCAGTCTCTCATGTAGCAGGTACCACCCAAATGGTCACAGGTATTCCCTCTCATTGGATCCAAAGTAATTGTTGCCACCTACCTGGATCTTCTTCATCCTCACTGCCGAAGTCAGAGATGTTCTCCAACATCAAATCTTTAGAAAGAGAATCAAGAGCAATAATGTTTTAGAAAAAGAGTCTCACCTATTCATTTAGCTTCAGTTGAGCCTATGGCGAGTCCCATGGCCTCACCCCAATCTTTCCTTCATGTTCTCAGTCCTTCCCAAGGCTCTATGTGATCAGAGCCCTTGAACAAGACATTGATGACATTGCAAACTTCAAATCAGAGAGATGCTGAAGAAATCACCTTTCACCTTCTCACCTCAAACCCAACATTGCTCCCACCTCCAAAGTTATCAACCAGAAATTCTGACTGTTATAGACAATTGAATGTGGTTAGCATGACCAAACAAATGGATGTTTTATTTTTTTTCATTCAATGAGTTAATAAATGATCAAGTATAATTAATTAAAATAGCCCTATCTGGCCACTGCCTGCCACACTAGATAGAGCAACTCTAGAATTCAATGATGTGGAAGGTGTATCCTCCACGCCTCTGCTAGTTCTTGCAGAGTCATTTGCGGGGCTGATCTGATCATTCACATGTGTGTACTTCACGGACCCATGTGCCTGTGCCATGCATTATTTGAGGCTCTGACATTGTTCAAAAATATGGTCGAAACCAGATACTAGAGATTTCCCAGCAGAAGGCCCGATGTAAGCAATGTTGAAGAGCACGGCTAGCAGACCTGTGCGAGACTGAACAGAGTGGGGGGTGCTGCGACACTTCACTTTTCATCCTTCTCCCCTTCTCAGCCCTGACCCTGGAATAGAGCCTGGGAAGCCAGTGGAAAAGCCCCAAAGAGGATGGAAGAATTGTAAAGAAAGAAAAGAGAGAATCAAAAGACATAAATAATTGGAATGAAATACTGTGTTCACGGGTTGGAAGACCTGATACTGTTAACATTGCCATAAAAGCCAAAGGGATCGACAGATTCTTGCTGCACCTAGCAACATCTCAATGCCACTTTTACAGAAGGGAAAAAAATCTTACTAGTCATATGGAACCACAAAGCATCCCAGTAGCCAAACCTATCTTGACAATGAGGAACAAGATGGAGGCTCCACATTTCCTGAATTCAAAATAGCAGACTAAGCTTCCATAATCAAAACACCATGGTAGTGACATTAAAAATAGGCAGATAGATCAATGGGAAAGATAGAGTATTATAAATAAACTCATTGATAGTACCAAATGATCTTTGAAAAGGATGCCAGGTTGACACAATGTGGAAAGGATAGTCTCCTCAAGAATCAAGAGAATGAAAAGAGAGCTAGACAATGTGAAAAAACTTTTGCAAAGCTTATATCTGAATAGGGGCTAAGAGTCCAACTATATACAAAAGACTAACACTCAATTGTAAAAAACAAAAACTAAAAGCAAATAACCCAATAAAAAATGGCCAAAATCTTTAAAAGACCTGTCTCCAAAAAAGCATGCACGGTCCACAGAGCTATGAAAGGTCCCAATATCACTAATCATCAAAGAAATGCACATCAAAAAGGCCATGAAGTAGTGTCTCCTCCTGACCAGATGCATACTGTCCAAAAGGAAAAAAAAAAGAGATAACAGATATTGATGAGGGGATGGAGAAACCAACTTTTCTATGCTGTTGAGAGGAAAGTAAATGGTGCAGTCATCATGCAAAATAGCACTGAGGTTCCTTGAAATTTAAAAATAGAACTACGATGTGATCCTGCTATTGTGCTTTTGCCGTGCATCCCAGGGAAATAAAATCAGAGCTCCGAGGAGATACTGCACTCCTGTGGGCATTGCAGCTTTATTCACAACAGCCCAGATCCAGAAACAGCCCCCGTGTCCATTGACAAAGGAATGGGTAAAAAAATATAATAATAATAATAACAAGGTACATGCATTCAATAGAATTTTATTGATCTTTAAAAACCAAAAAATACCTGCCCTTTGCAGTGACAGGAATTAACTAGAGGACATTATTCTAAGTGAAATAAGCAGGTCACACAGAATTAAATACTGTACGATTCCACTTAGGTATCTAGATTTGTCACTCACATAGAAACAAAATAGAAGTCTGGCTGTGGAGAACTGGGGGAAGGAGGAAACGGAGTTATGTCAACAGGCAGACAGTTTTCGTCATGTGAGCTGAAAAAGTTTTAGAGGTCAGCCTTCGACAATATGCACACCTTTATCAATGCTGTACTGTGTGTTGAATCGGGTCTTAGAAGTTTGATTTCATGCTGTGAAATTGAAAGCCAATATGAAAAGGAAGACATAAGAAAGGAGAGGGGAAAGGAATAGAGGTTGCTAAGAAGGGAGGAAAATAGGCAGGCTACGAGAGAGGAGGAATGGAGGGAGAAAGGGTCTGGTTGTCACACAGCAGATAGAGGAGACCATAGGGAAAGCTCTTCTATCCAAGTTTAGAGAAGGTGGGTCTATACTCTGTTCGCTCCAGCAAGAAGATCCTGTTCGTTCTCATCCCCATTCAAGATGCGGCCAAATGTCATCCTCAGTCTGGGCCAGCCTAGGCTCAGGGGACCGTGTTATACTGCCTGTCCTAATCTTGAAGCCACCACCTGGTCACCAGAGGGCCTGGGTGCTCTTTCTGAAACTTCCTCTGGTCCTCTAAGTTGTTTCCCTCTCAGGTCCGGCCCAAGCCTCTCGGAGCTGTCCTTGTGGTTGGAAATCACTGGTGGCTCTCTCTGACTTCTTGGAGACCAGGCCGTGCCCGCCCTCATTTTAACATTGAATCACACCCACTGAGGTTTCCTTCAGCTCCACTGGGAAGCTGTGGTCTAAAGATTAAGGATTTCTAGGATGACTCTGTCTCAAGGAGACAGGTTCAGGGATAAACTAGTGACATTTTACATTGAAGCAGCCTCAGTTTTGCTTGATGGGGAAAAGATGGAAACCTACAGGGTAATGAAATTCTACTACATCCATATTTCTCACAGCTGTTCTGGTCCAAAGAAACTCAAACCATCACTTGGTTCATTGTATACGATATTGACTTAAACCAATTTCCTGGACTTGATTTCTTAAAAAGCTCTCCAAAAGAAACCATGACTCCATGTCCCTGTGGGTGCAGGGACATGAGGGGTGATGTTCCTGTCATACTGTGGAGAGTCTCTGTCCCACTTTGCAGTGCACAATGTTCCCTAAGTCCTCTAGAATGACAGCCCAGTGCTACCCTGATACTCAGTCCTGAAGACCTCTCGGTTCTCTTCTCATCGGACGCAGTGTTTCTTGCCCAGCATACAAAGTCCATACCTCAGGGAAGTACTGGAGACAGAATGACACTGCATATTCTTAGCAATAGTTTCTGAACATAAACATTTGCCCTCTTTGCAGAAAGTCCCAGTGAATTACCCCCAAACATTCCTGGAGGCTTGTCCTGGCTCAGATGCCTCCAGAACTGTATGTGGTATGGGGCTACAGTGAGGGCCACCAGCAAAAGTGAAGAGCCCTGCCCACTGACCAGCTAACATGGGTGGGGAAAGAAGTCATTCAGAGGCCTCCCTTTAAGAGAAAGGCATTGTGAATGAAAGAAGTGGCCACAACATGACCACTCAAAGTGCCATAAGACCTACCGAGGGGTTATATACTATAGTAAAAGAATTATTTTTGTGGCACAGTGACTGATTCTAAAACACGGTTTATCCATTAAGAAGCCAGAGAACATTGACCTGGGTGGTGAGGGGATTTGTGTATATATTGGGCATACAGTAAATGCACACATTCAAATTTTGCAAGGTGATTAATACATACACTTAGATACCTACCCATTCATGATGCAATGGTGAGGGGAATGTTATTAGATAGCTGACATCAGGGACTGTGGTCTTACAGTAACATAAATCAAGAGAAACACTCAAAACATAAGACGTCACACACGCACTCAGGCTCACACCACATGGATTCACATGACACACACTCACACCCATGCACACAAAGCTACACCACCTGTTGGATCTGGGGATTATGGCCACAGTTCTTTACCTAGAAAATCAATTTCTATCACCACGTCTCCAATTCTCATTGCCAGCAGGAAGCTAGAATTAAAGTAGCTCCCCACATTAAGCCAGCAAGAATACTTCCCTTTCTCAGTTTCTAGATTTTTCCTCAGCAAATGAAAGATTCTAGAATACCTACCATCTTCAAGGGCAAGAGGAACCACCTGAAATAACAGAACATACTGTGAGAGTCAACGGAATCCACCAGCAAGAACAGGACAAAACTACTCAGGTCGAAGGGCACGAACTGTCCTGGGGAACTTTTTCTCAAGGCCATTTTGGGTGGGCAATTACAAACTTCTCTTCCAAAGAGGAAAAATTGCTAGACAAAACAGCTCCCGCCTGTATGGTTTATAACCACTACTGTCATTTTTGAAGGTTCTTTACAATCAGTTTTCAGTTGGTACTAGACTTAATCTTGACACTCTCACCACCAAGTAAATGTCCATATCATGGGGAATGTACGTTCTCACATTTTTATACTTTCATTTTAAGGACAAGGAAATAAATCCCCATTTCTATTGCAAGGGAAGTGGGATGAGCAGACCTTGGTGATGGATGTCCCCTCGGGATCTGCCCTCTCACTGGGAGGCTCCTTCCTCAGGCCCTCGGGCGGATCTGTGAGGACACAGAGCGACTGTCAGTCCTTGGTGCTGCTGCTTATGAAGGACTATGCAGCTCTGCAGTGTGCTGACAGGGGCGAGAGTGCACTAATGAGGGTGGTGGGTAAGTGTGAACTGAGCTGCTGCCGGGCCTCCTCCTTGCTCAAGAAAGAAAGGCCAAGGAGAAGAGCAGAGAAGAAATGAAAAATATGTGCCTTTGTCTTTCTCAAAGAAACCCAATCAGTGGGAAATACTCAATCTAACAAAGATTAAACTCGACAATCATTTCCTATTTTAAAGAAAGAGGCCTCATTCCTCCTGCTTGTTTTCAAATTCAGCTGAATTGCCACTGTCTTCGTGATTTCCTCCAAGATCATTTCTTTCTCCACAATCCATACCTGCTATTGCTGTGTTCATCAAAAACACTTCTGTAAGGTATTTATCTGATGCAAATCAAACTTATTGGAGATATAATTCACTTCTACACCAACTATCCCATTCTATTTATTCACTAATCCTTCTTTATGAAGTGAATAAAATACAGAAGATTTGAAAACAGTGAAATCTCATTATGTAGAATTGATGTCATCATCTGTGGAAACGGCCTCTCTGTCATTTTGTTTCCATACAATGTGTGTGTGCCACTGGGTCACTGTGTGTCCTCTCTCAAACAGGCAACAGAGAGTGGGACTGTTCCTTACGTGGGAAAGGCATGAGGGGCACAGTCTCTGTCTACAGCAGCTGGGCGGGAGTTTGTAACAAGATTCCCCTAGGTTGACTCTGAGTTCTCACTTGCCACCGTCCCTTGGGCATGTGCTGACAGGATTTGGGTGTTTCTGTAGTTTGCTGTGATACAGTCTCTTTGATTTTTAACACTTCGGGACAGAGGCTGAGGGGTGATCCCAGCACTGACAGATTCTTCTTCGTGGGTCCTCACACCTATTACAATGTATGTGCTGACCTGCAGCATGTGGACCTTATATGTGCCTTTCACACTAATGACTAGGTCAAAATCTGCTGTTAAAGGCACTGACAGCTGCCTTGGTCTATGAGACCAGTGAGAACATCTACCCTTGATAGGAAATGTTCTGGAGTTGTGTAAACCCTAGTACTTCCAGCCGTGTCCACATTTACTGGAAATCCCTCGCTTTGGGGCTAATGACCCTGTGGCTGAGTGCGAGTGTCGGTCAGTGGTCCAGGGCATTGACATAGGGATGTACGCCTGGGTTCACATGTGTCTCCTCCACATAGCAGGTCAAGAGCTTGGGCCATTTATCTCAGCTCGGCCTCCACATGAAGAGACGAAATATTAAACATAGCTCCAGATACAGCCACAGAGGGAAAAATGAATTATGTAAAGTGGTCTATGAAGATGAGAAACTTTTTAGAAAGTGAACCAGGGGAAGATGTTGAGTAACTAGGTAAAAAGTCTGAGGAAACACACCATGCACAAATACTCGCTTTCACAATCACAGCACACACACTCACCAAAAACACCCTCAAACTTCAAACACACAAACCTCACCACCTAAAAGTTGTCACGGCTGCCGGCCACAGTAGAACTGGCCAGAATTCTTTCCTGTACCACAGTCCCTTCCACTACACCCCAACTTTCATTATGGGCAGGAACATAAATTGGGGGGACTTCCAAACCAAATGGGCAGGAAAGACCCACTGTGGTCAGCACCCAGATTTAGCCTCACCAACAGACTGATTCCTGAATACATACCTTTTTCATCTTCTGCAACCTGCAATTAGGGAGAGAAAAAAAAAAACTCTGTTAGGAGAATATTCTTCATGCTCTGCACAGGGCTTCTGTTCTCTTGATGTGTTAGGACACCAGATTGAAAACCTGACTTAATGACCCCCAGAGAAAACATACACAACACCTGTGGGAAAGTTTGATTCTTCATGGAAGGTCTCCGAGTGTACTTGGATTGGCAAATGCAAAATTCTTCTTCAAGGAGGAAAATTCTATGCAGAGGAAAATGCTCTCTACAGTTTATGACTAATGCTGTTCTTTTGAATGCCCTCTTGAAGCAGCAAAAATTATGTATACAACTCACACCTGACACTGTCCCAACCAACTAAATTATCTACCATCTGGAGTGTACATGTGCACATCTTCATGATTTAATTGTACTAAAACAAAGTAAATCAACATTTCTTTCGCAAAGGCAGGAAGGGGAACTTACATGTGGAATAGATGGGTCCTTCTCAGAGGCCTTGTCTCCAGAAGGCTCCTCCACCACGACATCAGGGGTGGCTACGGAAACACAGAGCAAGTGTCAGTCACTGGAGATGCTGCCCAGGACGTACTCAGGCAGCTGTGCCTGATGTGCACTTCGGACGGAGAGTGTGGAGTGGATGATTGCTAACTACAAACTGAGATGTTTAGCAAGGCCCTCTTCCTGGGTAGACAAAGCACACACACTCACCAAAACTACAAACTGAGATGTTCAGCAAGGCCCTCTTCCTGGGTAGACAAAGGAAGGCACAAAAATGGAAGAGGAAAAAAGGAAAAAAGACAGCCCTTGGTTTTCTAGCTAAGGGTAAACTAATCCATGTAAAATGGTCAATCTGACAAAGAGTAAACACTCAAATGCGTGCTATGATTCAAAGACAGAGTCATATGTCTTTTCTATGGTTTTGAGATTCAGCTAAATTGCTACCGTCTTTTTTGCTTCCTCCAAAATATATTCCTCCTGCAGAATTCACAGACGCTACTTTTGGATTCATCAGCTCTTCTGTAAGATTTTGTTGTTGATGAAAAGCAAACTGATTGGGGGACCGAAATGAAGTCTAGGAAAAGTATCTCATTAGATTTACTCACTACTCATTTTTCATAAACAAAATCAAATTTGGAAGATCTGAAAATACTAAATCCCATGATTTAAAACAGTCACTAACAACCCTGTGATATTTTCCTCCCAATTTTTCTTTTCAATAGATCGTGCGTGCCCTTAGAGTCGCTGGCTGTCCGTACTCACGCCCCTATGGACAGTGGGACAGTTTCTCCAACAGGGGAGGCAGAGGGAAGCACTGCCGCTCTCTACTCCAGCAGAGTAGAAGATGTGCAGTAAGGTTGAGGGGCACCTGGGTCTCCACCAGCACAAATTTGAGAGCTGACTTGACACTGTCCTTGTGTAGGTGCTTGTAGGCTTTGTGAGCTTTTGAGGTTTATTGATGTTATCTCCCTCTTAACTGCCCTGAAATAGGGGCTGAGGAGCAAATGCAGCACTGATAGATGATGATCAACATTGTCCTCACACCTTTCAACCTCTCAGCTGACCAGGAGCATGTGGGCCCTCCATGCACCTTTGACACAATGACTACACCACGGCCAGCTGTTACATGCAACTTTGGCTACCCTGGGCTATATGACACTGAGGACATATTCTCAAGATGGGGCTGTGTGTGGGAGCCATGTAGGCTCTAGCACTTCCAGCCATGGCCACAAAGCTGGCACTTTGTTGCTAGGTCACTGATAATCTTGTGCCTCCGTGGTGAGGATAGGTCAGTAGTAAATGAAACACAGGGACCCACGACTGGGTTTAGATTTTGGGTCATTCATCTCTGGCTGGCACCACCTCCAACCTCCACATGAAGAGAGGAAAATAATTAAGTGTGACCTCCACATACAAGTCCTGGGGGTTAGCAAGCGTGCATTGTGGAAAGCGAGCATTGTGGGAGTTTTCTTTTGAAAAAGAGACATATGGATTTTGTTGTGTGATTAGAAAATTCTCCTGAGGACCACAGACACTCGTACACACACGAACAATTTTCAACAATTACACCAAAGGCAATTTTATAAACACCACCCCAAAACTCAAACACACAAATCGCACCACCCACATATCATGGCTTCCAAGGACTCCAAACTTTCCAAAGTTATTTCCTAAACTATCTACTGCTTTCACTACGTGCCTAACTCTCACCCCCAAAATGATCGCGAAATCAGTGGGGCTACCAGAGAAAACCGGCAAGAAAGCCCCACCTTCTTCAGCACCCAGCTTTATCCTCAGCAAGTGAGTATTACACAATACATACATTTTTCATCTGGTTCGTCGTCCACCAGCCAGAAGAAAAAGGAAAACACTGTGAGGATCATATCCCCCTGGACACTGTTCACCTAGGCTTTCTGTTCTCTGGACTTTAGGACATCAGCTGAGAAACAGTGTCTCAGTTAACGACCCCAAGAGAAAATGTACAGAACACTTGTGGGAAAGCTTTGAGCTTTTCATGGAAGCTGTCTCAAGTCCCTTTGAATTGGCAATTAAAAATTTCTTTCCTTGTGGAAGAAATTGTGATGTTCAGACACTTCCTGCAACGCGCCAGTCTGAAAGTAATGCTGCCCTTTTGGAAGCCCTCTTGAATCATATATCATGTGGTTACAGACTCTCACTCAACATTCTCCCAACTAGGAGATTGTCTCTATTATCTAGCAGGCACATACATTTTTAGATGACAATTTTATCGAGAAAAAAAAAAAAAGAAAGAAAGCAACATTTCCATTGCCGAGGGTGGAAGGACTTCTTACCTTGGTAGTAGATGGGACTTCCTCATCAAGATCGTCTCTTCGTAGCTCCTCCACCACAGTGTAAGATACCTCCTCCACCATGGTGTCAGAAACCACTTCAACCCTGGTGTCTGAAAGCTCCTTCAGTACGGTGTCAGACGGAACTAGGGGGACGCAGAGTCACTGTCAGATATTGGTGCTGCTGCTCAGGACTGTCTCAGGGAGCTCTGCTTTAGGTTGATGTGGGGCTAGAGAATGTGGACGTGGGTGGTGAACAGTATGGACTGAGCGTCTTCTGGGACATTCTCATTGGTGGATGAAAGAAAGCCAAAGAAAGAAGCAGACAAGAGAAATAGAGCCTTTGATGGTCCAGCTCAAGGGAATCTAATCCATCAAAGAGCATCTAAAATGCATGTTGTGTTTCAATGACAGGGTTCTGATTCCTCCTGCCCTTCTTAAAGCCTGGCTACATTCCCACTGCTTTTAATGTTACATGAACATTTCAGCAACCATGCATTTGGGCCACTAGTGTCTTCAGCATATACAATATTGGATATTTTACTATTATTGTGATGGACTTTACATCATATTTCTGCTATTTTAATAATTTGTGACTATATCAGTCAGTAGCATTGATTACATTCACAGTGCTGTAGACCCATCCCTGCTGTCTAGACCCAAAACATTTCCAGGAGTAAATCACTCTGCCTTGACCCTCTTTCTATCCCTTGTGATCTCTCCTTTCTGTTTCTAGGAATTGGGCTTTTTCGGAAACCTCATATCATTGGAAACATAAATTATTGTTTTTCTGTGTAGGTCGGATGTCAATAAGCCCAAATTTTGCAGTGCCAATCTACATGCACCCTATTTAAAATCTAACACACTTCTTTGACAGAATACTATCCCACTAGGTGGACATACCACATCCGATCCATTCACACTTGATGAAATTAGGGGTTCTTGCCACCATCTGACTATTGTGAATAATGCCGTTATGAACATTGGTGTATGTATGAGACATTACTTGTGATATGTGATAAAATGGCCCTGTCAAAACTCACAGAATGTCAGAGCACAGGAGTAGGTTTTAATAGACTGTATGGACTTTTAATTAATAAAAATGAATTGATATTTTTTCACTCATTTTATCAAATGTATCTTATAAATGTAAGATATCCCTAATAGGGTAAACGTGAGGTGGTATATAGGACCTTTGTGTATTATTTACTCTATTTTCATGTTAGTTTAACCTGTTCTAAAGAACATCTATCAGGAAGGGAGATGTTCAGATAATGTTGCAAAATCAGCTACTGTGTGAACATGAGGTAGAGACCTCGTTTGCTATTGAACATGAGCCAGGTTGTGAATTGTCAGTGCATCCTGATCTCCATGGTGACAGCACCACTGATGGACTGAACACATGTGTGTTTCTACCCATGAAATAAAAAAATATATATATGACTTAGCCATTTTGTAATAGTCACTTCAATATGGGACACTGAAGAATTTTTCTAGAAGTAACTTAGCATTATTTCCAAAGTACCTTCATCTCGCTTGTCCATCAAGCGTGGCATGTCTTGCGGTGGGAAAAGGACTCTTTGAGCCCACTTCACGCTGTTCCTCCGATGAAGATAAGGACGATACTTTGTTCTTCTTGGCTTCTCTTTCACACAGAGGCCTGGGAACTGCATGACAATACATAGAACTGTAGACATCTTGCTGGCAGGTAGCCACAGGGAAATTAGGAATAATTTCTCCACAGCTACCCAGATGACCCTCCTGAAGTCAAGTTAGAC